>NC_031779.1:15569518-15574425 GCF_001522545.3 Parus major
CACCTCCATCGCCCCGTGCTTCTGCACCTTCGCCGGTACCGGGAGATCCCCCCCACCCCGACCCTCCTGAAAAAAAAAAAAAAAAAAAAAGGCAAAACAACAAAAGAGAGAGAGGGAAAGAGAGAGAGAGAGAGAGAGAGGGGAGGACAAAAAATAAAAAGACTGCTGCAAAGCTGATCTGAAAAGCAAAGCAAACAAACTTTGAAAATAAAGGGGGAACAGGAAGTTTGGCAACGGTGTCCAATAGATATGGCAATGGTAGTCGGTGCGTGGCGAGACCCCCAGGACGATGTGCCCGGAGCTCAGGGAACGCAGCCTTCGCAAGCCCCGCCGGTGCAGGGACCCCCGGCCGGGGCCCCGCACACCCCACAGACCCCGGGGCCCGGGGGCCCTCCCAGTACGCCAGCCCAGACCAACCCGCCGAGCCAGCAGAACCAAGGAGACAAGCAGCAGCAGCAGCAGCACATTGAATGTGTGGTTTGTGGGGACAAGTCTAGTGGCAAACATTATGGCCAGTTTACCTGCGAGGGTTGCAAGAGTTTCTTCAAGCGGAGTGTAAGGAGGAATCTCAGCTACACTTGTCGTGCCAACAGGAACTGTCCCATTGACCAGCACCACCGCAATCAGTGTCAGTACTGCCGCCTCAAAAAATGCCTCAAAGTTGGCATGAGACGGGAAGGTATTGGGATTTCATTTGTTTTGCAATTTTTTTTTCACTCGCTGCGTTTTGGGGTTTGTTTGGTTTTTCTTTTTTTTATTATTTTTAAATAATATATATAATTACTCTTAGTATTTTTAACCTTCCTCTCCAAACCCCAAACCCAACCAGAACCTTTCCTCCCCCCCAAACACCCCCCTCAAATAAACCGGCCAGAAACTTTCTCGTAATGAAAGAAAGCGGTGTTGGGGAGGGTGGGCAGGGAGGCAGGGGCTCTCGCATGCTTTCTCCTGCACTCGTAATTGATTTGTGTTTGTTTTGATTTTGCTGATGGAGGTTTATTGAAAGTGGATTTTTAGTTTCACGCTGCTTAGGAGCGAGATGATGATTCTGACGTGTGGTTACTTTTCCTTCGTGTTTCCTCCTGCATGCTCAGCCTTAGCCCCCGTCCCCCGAGCAGCCCTGTGTGTGTGTGTGTGTCTGTGCGTGTGTGTACACACACACACACACGGAGCCTCCCGAGATGCACACACACACACACACACACACACACACACACACACATATATATATATCCTCCAGCACCCTGCCTTAGATTGCAATTTTACACAGGCGGTTCAAATTACTATTACAATGGGACTCACCCTACCGAGGCTCTACAGCACTCCACTGTGGATTCCCAGCCGGATTTTTTTCCTCCTTTAAAAATATATGTACACACACACATCTCCACGCGTGTGTGTGTGTGTATATACACACTGCCGTGTGCCTGCCTTTCCTGGTTGTTATTACCTCACTTTTCTCTTCTTCCTCTTATTTTCTTGTTCCTCCGGGAGAGGCAGGAGGGGGTAGAAGGGATGGGGTGGGGGGTGTAAGGAGCAGTCCAGAAGTAAGTGTGGGGTGCTCGGATCTCTGCAAGTGGAGTCTTTGTGATATAAAATTAGACGGGAAATGTGAGCCTGCAGTTTTCCAGTGCGTGCTCTGTGTCTGGACGCTGCTATGTAGGTTAAGGGTGAGGGGGCTTGGGACTCGCCGGGCTCCTCTCTTTGTGTTTCTGCAAGAGTAACTAACCTTGGAATACAGGCGATAACAAATATAAATCAAGCACATTTTTAGGCGTTCTCCCTTCTTGTCGTCTCTCTGCCTCTGAGCCCTTTTTCTCTCTCCTTTTTCTCTCGCTGTCACCGTGTAAATTTATTAACAAAATGAAAGGCCCACTTTCCATGGGCAGCGGGGGAAGGTGCCTTTGGATAATGCCCTCAGCCTCACCAGGGGACCTGCCGGGGATGTTGTGGGGTGATTTTGCCTCCTTTGGTATTTTTTACGAGAGTGGGGGATATATAATACCAGCAGCAACAATGTATTCAGTGGGCGAGAAACGCGTGTGGGACCAGAGCCGGGGATTTCGAACTGAAGTGTTTCTTCCTTCTCCCCTCCTCCTTCCCCATCCCGCTCCCCCAGCCTCAAATCAATGAACTGTTTTAGGTGTAATGGAGAAAAACCACACAAAGACGTATCCTGCATCTCTTGAAGGAGGGGGTGGCGGTGGAGGGGAGGGGGGGATAACTGGACTGTGCTGTGTTTTGGGAAGTGAGGAGCCGGGCTCTCTCAGCAGCTCTGGCCGAGCCCACAGCGTCCCTCAGCTTTTATTGTTGCTTTGACTTGACCCGAGAACTGCGGAGCCTTAGAGCGGGGCTGGGGCTGAACTCTGGCTGGGAGAATGCATGTTCCCCCTGAAGCTGGCCGGGTCCGGGGTCACACAGGCACGCACAAGCACACAAAGCAGGCTGTATTTGAACCGATGGTCGCAATTCAGATATTAATAGCTGTAGTTTCTTCTTTATTTACTGCAGCGGTCCAGAGGGGCAGAATGCCACCCACACAGCCAACTCATGGTCAGTTCGCCTTGACAAATGGGGACCCTCTCAACTGCCATTCCTACCTATCCGGATATATCTCCCTTCTTCTGAGAGCAGAGCCCTACCCCACCTCCCGCTTTGGCAGTCAGTGCATGCAACCCAACAACATCATGGGCATCGAGAACATTTGTGAACTGGCAGCTAGGATGCTCTTCAGCGCGGTGGAGTGGGCCAGGAATATCCCCTTCTTCCCAGACCTCCAGATCACAGACCAGGTGGCCCTCCTGAGGCTGACCTGGAGCGAGTTATTTGTCCTCAACGCTGCCCAGTGCTCCATGCCCCTCCACGTAGCTCCGCTCCTGGCAGCTGCTGGCCTCCACGCTTCGCCAATGTCTGCTGACCGAGTGGTCGCCTTTATGGACCACATACGAATCTTCCAAGAGCAAGTAGAAAAACTGAAAGCATTGCATGTCGACTCTGCAGAATATAGCTGTTTAAAGGCCATAGTCCTCTTCACCTCAGGTAGGCGGCATTTCTTTGCTCCTTTTTTTTTTCTCCTTCCCCGGGCCCCCCTTGAGAACTGCTTGCTCTTGCAAAGTGTTATTGCCTGCACCCCATCCCCGCTCCCTGCCCCCCGAGAACCAGCGCGGTCTCTTTTCCTTTTAGGAAGCGGTGCCCTGTGCTCTCCCCTGCAGGGCCTCGGATCCGAGCATCCCATCTTCCAGGGATTGTAAATCAGAAAAAAAAAATGAAATAAAAATAAAACACACACACACACTTTTTTTTATTATTTATTTATATTTATTTTTTTTAAAAAAAGAAAAAAACCAGCCAAAATACACCCCAACCCTAGCTGAATAATGCTGGGGACTGGGAAAGAAGGGGCCCGGGAAGAGGCACCCATTCGCCACGAGAGACTGCGCTCTTCCCATTGAAAATAATATTTTATTTAACAGTATAGCTCTGGGTTGTTGCATTTAATGACACGCATCCAAACAGCAGCAAAATCTGTTTGATGTTGTTAAATACAAGTCGTCCTATCAGTGAAACCACTTTAAAAAGAGGATCATTTTATGGGCAGCCAGGAAGGGAAAAAAGCCCTGCAGGATTAAAAATTGAATTAAAAAAAAAAAAAAAAGTTAAATGCGCAAATCTGAGTTTAAAATATGTTCCCTGCCATCCCATAAAATAAAATAAATCAACTTTGCAAAGAGCTGTCTCTGATTTAAACAGAATGTGGCAGTGAGCAGTTCTGTGTCATTTAAGCTAAGGGGAAAAGTTTGCATTTATACCCAGCAGGAACTGCATAGTCCAAAGCGAGCAGCGGGTGCGAAAAGATCATTACCATAAGTAGACAGGGATAGTATGGAAAAGTAAGAGGAGGCTGAAGCTGCCGCTCCGCAGTGTAATTCCGGGGTGGCACAACCATGACTCTCCCGAGGAAAAGACCTCGAGGTGTTTCTTAGATAATCAAAGAGGGGAGGGGGGGGAAATATGTGTCAACTTTTGCTGCCTAGAAATAGTGCATGAGTTATAAAGCAATAATTGAGTGCGTTGTGAAATCTAATTAGCTTGCACTAGAGTTTAACCTGGGTGAGTAATAATCCTGATATTAACTCTGGAGGCTAAATTTTTTTTTTTTTTTTTTTTTTCCTTCTGAGGGAAAGAAAAAAAAAAATCTGCTTGCTAATTTGTGCAATACGTTATCTCAGATCACTAACTTTGAGGTTGCACCGGCAACCCAGTGTGCTGGAGCCCTCAAAGTTTGGGGATTAAATTTAAAAATACATATATTTCGCCTGTAACTCATTTGGACGCTTGGGAAAGTGGCCACGCGATAAACATATGAATGGAAGCAGGACCTGCAAAATAATTACTCATCAGAGTTTTTTAAAGCCTGATATCAGGAAACAGGAAAAAAATGTAGTTTATGTGGGAAAAGAAGGGCTCACAATCCGTTCCTTGTTGTGTTAAAGGGGGTCTGGGGAACGAAGTCATTTTCTGGACTTTGTCCAGGTTCTGGGTCGTGACCTAAACTTCCTTTTATATATTATTGCTTTACACATAAAAAACTTCTCCTTTTTTTTTTTTTTTTTTTTCTTCTCCCCCCCAATTACTCATGCTAAATCCTAAGGTGATCAATGAGCAGGGCACATCTAGCCACAGGGAGACAGAGATCCCAAGTGGGAAGGGATGTCCGTGGGGTGCTTATTTTATTTTTCTATCGTTTTTCTAGAATGCATTTTCCTCTCCCTCGCTCAGCCGCTCAGCGAGGATCCCACACACGCTCACATCCCTCCCCAGCCCCTGCCCAGCTCACACCCACACCAAGGAGTTTATTTCCAATCCTGCCTTTTCTCCCAAATCACTTTTTTTTTTCTTTTTTTTTT
>NC_031779.1:15577531-15582033 GCF_001522545.3 Parus major
TTAATTAAAAATGGATTTTCTGGAAAAAAAAAAAAAAAAAAAAAAGGCCCTTATTTTTGTCACACTTAAGTGCCTGCGTAGGAAAGGTATTGTTGTGAAAAAGTATTAGAAATCTGGAGATCAGTATCTATTTTATGATCAGAATGGGGCGAAAAATCTTTTGTAAATGTCTGACATACGCGCACAAGATCATTCAAGCAAGGTAATAGCAGTATTGTAAATATAGGTCAGTTGTTTGCAATGAGTTTTCTTTAAGTATGTGTGATTTTTTATAATACTCCGTAGTTGCCATCTATCGTTGTCATTGAGAGGTCTTCAAATGGAGTGGCTTTAGCTTCTAGCACTGAGGAGTCGGTTTTTAATGTATATATACTCTCAAGTGGATTTCTTTTTTTTTTATTATTATTATTATTATTATTTTTTTTTTTTGAACCTTAGACTGTGAAAGCATGGCCACAGGTCATCTCTCTCTTTTCCATATGGGCTATATGTCTGTGTGTATCCTGGCACACAGACACGCGTGGGCGTCCCTGGATGTCCCCTGTGGAGGCACAGGGCCCTCTCCTGCAGCCCTGGCACAGGCGCAGCTCCCACCGGGAGTGGGACCTGCCTGGGCGGGTGCCACACCACTGGGGAATTGAGTGCTATCCCGAGCAGGCAGAAAAACACAAAATAACCCAACCCAAACCTGATGGAAGGCAAGATGATGTGGTTTTTGCAAGGGGTTGATATTTTATTTCGCGTGTGTGTGCGTGTCATTTATTTTTTTTTTTTTTCTTTTCTTTCTCTCTCCCCCCGCCCGCCCTCCCCTTGGTCTATAGCAGATGCTTTGTATGTGAAAGCTTGCAATTTTGTTCTTGTCTGAGGCTTCCCCCTCTCCCTTTTTACCACACGTAACTACACCATGTTGTGGTTTCACAAAAAGAGAGAGAGGGAGGGAGAGAGATCATTCTGTAAAGTCGATTAAACCCTGATCTTTAGTGTGTTCCAGTTAGACACATCTGTACTGGGGGCTGAGGGGCGTATGACTGTGAATTTGAGCAGAGTTTTACATCTGAATCATGGCTCCTTTTCTATAAATATATAAATATATATAAATATATAAATATACTATTATTGCAGGGGAATTGCTGACCTCTAGATTTAGCTTTTTCTATTGCAAGTGCTATCCATGTGAGTGTGTGTGTGTGAAGTTTTTATGCTTACTAAGAACACAGGATCTTGACTTGTTTGTTTTGTGTTAGTTTATTGTAAACAACCATTTGTTGTAAATTGTTATTGGCATTAAATTATAATTTATGATTTTCAAATCCAAAACATTCTCTGCTTTTTATGTTTTAAAGCCTGTAAGCTATCTCTGTATTTATAAGTTTCTTGCAGCGAGCTTTGGTTCACAGAGAATAATAGTAAACAGAAAATGCACCAGGGTTAAATAAAAACACACACACACACACACACACGCACGCACACACACAAGCCCCGTGTATATATGTTTGGAATGCTCAGAGGAGGATTTGTTTAGGGACTTCAGTTAGTTTTAAGTTTATAGCATTTAAAGAAAGTTTTTCTTTTCATGCTGAGTTAGAACAAAAGATCTATCCAAAGATTGAATTGGACAAAAGAGGAGGGTTGGGATCGAGAAGCTTGTTCTATGTTGAATTGAGGAGATCCTTTTTTTTTTTTTTTTTTTTTTAANAAAAAAATGTCCAGACCCTATCAGGGAGTTTTCTTCTTGTAAGGGCCTTTAGGTTTAAAAAGAAGAAGAAGAGGAAAAAAAAAGAGGGGGGAGTGGAGGGGGGGGAAGAAAGAAAGAGAAAAGAAAAGAGGGGGGAAAAGAAACAGCTCAAATGAACAGAGAGATCACAGTTTGCATGGCTGCCTCTGAATAGGCTAAACTGACAAGATCAGTTTTAAAGGGCCACTTAAATCAGTTTCAAAGACTGAAGAAAAACGCGTTGTCTTCTTTGGGGGAGAATCTGTTGCTGGATCCGGGGCGCCATTATCTTTGGCTGGGCCAGTTTTTTATTATTATTATGATTTCTATCACTCTGAGTAGTATTCCTTCTCATCACAGGGTTAGGCTCTCCCCAATTATTTTCCAAGGAGGGGGGGTGTGGAGAAATAGTGGCTCCCTTTCCCCCCTTTTGACTCAAGCCCTCCCCGCCCCCCCAGCCTTTCCCCCAGAAAATACAGATATGAAATTAGGCTTGGCCAGCACCTCCATGCCAACCCTCAGGTCTGTCTTGCCATTAGAAATCTCGACTCTGGGAGCTGAGCTAAGTCCTACAGGAGACCCTCTAGAAGAGAGAGAGAAATACAAACACACACACACACACAAGCACAGAGAGATTGTCCCTTTTGGTAAAACCCACTTAAACTCTGGGGGGCAAGGTGATGGTGCACGATCGACTCTTAAACCTAGGCATTTCAAAAAAAAACCCAAAAAACCCAAAAAGCATCAAATTAAAAATTAAAAAAAAAACAAAACACAAACCACCAAAACCTTTTTAATCTGATGATTGCTTTCTTTTTTTTTTTTTTTTTTTTTTTTTTTTTTTTTTTTTTTTTTTTTTTTAATACACTTTCTTCTAGATGCCTGTGGTCTCTCTGATGTAGCCCATGTTGAAAGTTTACAGGAGAAGTCACAGTGTGCTTTGGAAGAGTATGTTAGGAGCCAGTATCCCAACCAGCCAACACGATTCGGGAAGCTATTACTACGTCTCCCCTCCCTTCGCACTGTCTCCTCTTCTGTCATAGAGCAATTGTTTTTCGTCCGTTTGGTAGGTAAAACCCCCATAGAAACCCTAATCAGGGATATGTTACTGTCTGGCAGCAGTTTTAACTGGCCTTACATGTCCATTCAATAAAACATTCGAGAGAGAGGGAAAAAAATAAAAAATAAAAATAAAACAAGACAAAAATTTAAAAAAAAAAATTTCAAAATTGAGAAGGGAGATGAGAGTGAAAGGAAAGCAAATGACATTTGGGTTCTGGTTGTTTCTTAAATTTCCTTCTGCTAAGAAAGGATGTAAAAGGATGTTACAAGTTTGCTAAGAGAAGACAGGAAAAAATTAATGGACTGTGAATTAAAAAAAGAGACTGTCAAATGAACTTTTACAGAATGCATTAAAAACTCCCGTGTCGTTCAGAAAAAAACTTGCTACTTATCATTTTTTTTGTAAAAAATAAAAAAGAGGGAAAGAAAATAAGAAAGAAGAAGAAAAGAAACGATGGTGGGCTTTTTCTTTTTTTCTTTTTTCTTCTTTTTTTTTTCTTTTTTGGGGGTAAACTTTTTAAAAAATCTCGCTTAAAGTGCATTTAAAGGAAATTTGGAGAAAATTAGCAGAACGGAAGAAAGTAAGTCTTTTTTTTCCAAATTATTAATTGTCCTATGTGTCTATGTACCTATAGCTGTTCTTTTTTGTATTTTTCTGGTTTCAAACCAGTTTATTCTGTGGTTCTATAATAATTTTTGATATAACCTTGGCTTCTTTAAAAAAAAAAAAATAAACTGTGTATCCTTAAAATATATGTTCTGAAAGAATTAAAACTGAGTCCACGAAAGTATCATAGGAAGAAAGGAAAAGAGAAAAAAAAAAAAAAAACCCTCAACAACACAATGATGGAAGCGCACTTAAGGTGGTGACCCAAAATCTAGCTTGAAGCTGAGAGAGCTATAATTATATAGACCCGAATGAACCACACGTGTCATATAACTCCCCCCAAATCTAGGTTTTTTGATATTTCGGACAGAAAATGAACTGTGGGGATTTATTATAGGTAGAAGGATTTTGTGTCCAAGACACACTACGGTTTTGATTTAAAAAAAAAAAAGCAAAAAAACAAGCAAACAAGCAAAGTGAACTTTTGTAATTTGAATTGGGTTCCACATAGTTCATCATGAATTGTTATTAAACTCCTCTATCTGTTTGTATATTTGCAAGCCCTTTGTATTATAATAATTGTTGATATTTTCCCTTTTTAAAAAATACCATTGAAATCAGCATGACAAAATAACACTGTTGGCACTTATAGATAACGTGATTGATTCAGTATCTTAGAGTTTACAGTTTTGTGTTTAAAAAAAACTGAAGGTTTTTTTTTTTTTTTTAAGTGCAACATTTCTGTATACTGTAAAAGTTATAATAACTGAACTGTTTGGTCGAGTCTTTGTGTGTTATATTCCAAGGAAAATTGAAAGTATTCAGAAATTAAAATATTATTTGATATCTGAAACTTGTTTGGCTGTCATAAATGTCTTTCAGAAACCACATTACTTCTCTATAGTTTGCAGTCATTTAAGTCCATAGGCGATTGATTTGTTTACTTGTCACAGTAAGTTTGTAGCAGATGTATTGTAGTGTATTTACCTGTTTAATTCCGGGATGGGGGTGGAGGACTTAAGTTCGTGGTTTATCTCTGGTTTTAGGAAGTACTATGCTGAAATGGTAAACCATCAACCCCCATTCATCTAATCCTCCTGTTAATTAAAAATGGATTTT
>NC_031779.1:15585678-15587856 GCF_001522545.3 Parus major
CCCCCCCACCTTTTGTAAAGCAAAGAAATGCAAAATATAAACCCAAAACAGGCAGCGCAAGGCAAGGAGAGAGGCTGTGTTATCCCCTCGTATGTGATACGGGTATTGAGTGAGAAGCACCAGCGAAAGTGTAAATAACACAGTAGTTAATAGGGACCATAAAGGTATTCCTGGCCTGTGGATTTCCAAGTGCCGAGCTGTTTTAGAGAGGATCTTGAATCCTGCGGTAATAAAGGGGCAACGGAGACACACAGCGTCTCTTCTTGGGAAATAGAAACCAGATTTCTGCTATTGAACATCTATTGTCATTAAGAGGAGAGGCTTGTGCTCGCGAAGTTATAAATCTTATCACCCTTTTGATAACACAGTTGTAATCAGTTAGCATCGCATTCAAACCCAATTGTAAAACTGCCTAATTTAATATGTCATACATGTCATTAAAACTTTATTTTTCCCACTTCTCTTTTTTCCCCCCCTCTCTCTACCCATCCCCCCGAAGTAAAATGTCAACAGATCTGGCTGGTAACGTGCAGCAGGGAGAGCCCGAGGTGGCTGCGCTGCTCCGGGGGCGAGCCCGGTGCTATGATGAAGAGGGTTTGCTTTCTTCCCATCTAGGTAATCGGAAGCGTTTCTATCATATTAGAAGTATAGGGGGAAAAAAAATAATAAAACTAGAGGGGGGTGGGAGGTAAGGGAGAGAGGAAAATGAAATCTTTCTCCTTCCTTCAGAATTGCCATCGCTCAATGAAGTTCTTTGAAAGAAACTTGTCTTACGATTAGCTAAGCAAACACATCTGCTTTCCTAGTTTGGGCTTAGCTAATTATCAAAACAAAGGGGCCGTTTCTTCTTCTACCTTGCTGGAAAGAAGATGTTATTTCAGGAGTCCTGTCCCTCCTCCCCCCCCTCATGCTCACACACACGCAGCCCCCGTCCCAGCCCTTCCCAGCGAAGCACCACGCTCCTTTTATTGGGATTACCGATGGGGAAATGAGTTTGCGCACTCCTCTTCCTAATGCTAAGCTTTATCATTACCTTCCTTGGAACAATATTTTTCCAACCAAATGTCCCTGCGGCAGGGCGGAGGGTGGAGGTGGGAAGGGGAAGGGAGGACAGGGAAGGTGGTTTTGAATTGCGGACCAACTTCGCAGCTATTTGAATCAAGGCTGCACTCGGTTGATTTTAGTTGACAGAGCGTGTGTTGAAGCTGAACTCTATAATTTGCACTTCTGTTCTTTTATTAGACTTGGACAACGAACTAATGAGCTTTCCCCCACCACTGTGTCACTTGTATTTATTTTCTTTCGGAAAGTTTTAGATAGAAGAAGTGTTCTCGCGAAAGGGCAGAGGTGGAGGGAAGGTTTCTCGTGGTGGCTACTTATTTATTTATTTTCCTGGAGGTGCAGGGATCAATTCTGCGTTTGTGCGGCTGTGTCTGTGTCTGTGTGTGTGTGTGTGTCCCTGTCCCCGGTGAAAGGCGACCCACGGGGTGTTAGAGGAGGAGAAGCTCCGAGCTACATGTGTTATCCGGGCGATGCTGCCCTTGGAGTGACTCGGGTGGTGGGAAGGTAACGCCGAGGCGTTCCTTGCAAGACGCCAGGAAAAAAAAAAAAGACCAAAATAATAAATAAATAAATGCATGTATATGTGTACAAATCATTGGTCCTGAGGCAGAGGCTCCGCGGGGCGGGCGCGCTGGGGAGCGGAGGGCAGAGAGCGGCGTGAACCCGAATTTGATCAGATCTCCGCAGGAGCGGGTGAACTTTTATAAAGCGAGAGGTGGCTTTAAACGTGTACCTGAGAGACGGTGGAAGGAAGGGGTTTGAAAGAAAATAGAAAGGTTTAAAATATACATATATATTTAAGAAAGGGAGAAAAAGCCCGAAGGAAGGGTTTCCACACACACAAAAAGGAGGGTGAAGTGTTTGTCACTACATGCCCACCAACGCATGAAGCCGTATCCATCGCTCGGAGCCTGCTCCATCCGTGCGAGTCGTGAGATATTTTGAATTTTGATTCCAGCGTGTTTTCTTTGAACTGGGCCTTTCGGTTTATTAAGGCAGGAAGAGGAACTCAGCAATCCTCTTTGAAACACGCTTGGTTTAACTATTTTACACAAGTTTGCCCAGGTCCCTGGAGATTCTCCAGTTGAAGAAGATTGAAATTAGAGTTAAAAGCTG
>NC_031779.1:15587914-15629823 GCF_001522545.3 Parus major
AGGGGTAAGGGGGTGGAGGGCGAGTGTGGAAGAGGGTGATGAATCTATTGTAAATGCTCTCCTGTATTCTTGTGTGTTGGGGAATGGAACAGAAATCTGCGTCGCCTTGTTTGATCCATACGCGCGCATCTGCGTGTGCGAGTGCATGGCTCATACTCTGTATGGAGACATGCACACACATCTATAGGCCACGATTAATATTCCCAGAAATGCAGAAAAAAAGCTGGTATTTAGCGTCCATACGGAGAGGCGCAGGCTGCCTGGTTCCCAGCAGCTTCACTCCCAAACTTTGCCTTTTCTTTTGTTTTCTTTTCTTTATTCTTTTTTTTTTTCCCTCCTTCTTGTAAATTGCTGTTAACGTGTGTCTTTATGTTCTGTCTATAACTAGGATGTAATCAGGCGCCCCATGTCTCTCTCTGAAAGCATTTAATAAATGTCTATTAAAGCGCTACAAATGTAAGATAAATTTAGTGGCGCTGCTGTCTCCCTGTATCCAAACGGTAATGATGGATTTATCAACAGGGATTCGCCTTCAGCGCGGTGAGAGAGATTTACTCAACAAATAAGTCGGAAAAGCACCCACCCAAATACAATCATTTATACGGAAACTGATTTCTTTACAGCACCACACATTCGAGGGAACATACAGCTTATTGCCTTTTTTTTTGCTTCGCTTTTTCTTTCTTTCTTTTTTTTTTTTTCTTTCCCTGTTTTCACCCGTACTCCTTTTATTTCCCTCCTTTTTAACATAATCAGTGGAGCTGGGAGCGTGTGTCTGTCTCTGTTTTGGGAGTGTTTGCCTGCTTATTGCTGGTGGAAGCTCCCAGATTCGATCAAACCCGGATCAATGCCTAATTTCTCGGCATCACCCTCTCCCTTCTCCCCCCTACTTTCACGGATATTTTTTTTCCTTCAGACGCCAAATATCGAATATACGTGTATTCGGTACCAAAACCCGTCGAGTTTCGAAGTCCAAGATGAATAATAAAAGGGGGGTGGGGGGAATTGTCCCTGAATTATCTGCGTGTCGCTCCATAAATGCTTGCGAGCGGCTCTCAGGAGCCTCTCCACCTCGCAGAGATGCTGCCTACCTCTGCTGAAATTTCTCTCTCCTTTTTCTTAGCCTTTGCTTTGAACCCTACCCGATAGCCTGTACACAAATAAAAGGAATGAACTCAGAACGAAGCACCATTCATTGTTGGATTCCAGCACTGTCAAAAAAAAAAAAAAAAAAAAAAAAAGAAATACTGAAATGCAGCCACAGAGCGCCCTTAGGATTATTTCCCTTTCCTAGAAAGTAGCTCCTAACCTCAGGTTTCTCCCCCCTCCCCCTTCTTCCCTGGTTTTATTCCCCCCCACCACAAACACACGCACACACCCTTGACCACATCTTTCTCCGATTCGCCTTGGAAAAAAAAAATTGCATGTGCTGATGTGATGGAGCCCTTTAAACAACGGGCATGTGAGAGCTGTATTCATTCTGAAATATTATCCCTGCTTTCTGAATTTCCTTCCTTTCAAATAGCTGCTCGTATCTTACTGTCCTGGATCCCTGATTTAAACATCCTCGTACCTACCATCCTGTTAGATACATCTACATTTTAATTTAATTTAATTTAATTTCGGTATTGTACCTAAAACAACAATAAATAAACCCGAGAACTTGTGTTTTCCTTTGCAGAGAGTTTTTTATTCTTCTCTAGAAATTTCATTGAGATGTCTCTGTACTTTGTTTGTCAGTTATCTTTGTTCCTTTTAAATAAAGGGCTTTTAAATGGACTTATTGCTCCCAGCGTGGGTTCTTCTCTCTAAATGTTAGAAAATTGTGCCATCTACCCGCTATTCTAAGTACTGTCACACTCGGAGACCTCCAAGGACCTTCCAGCCCCAACTTCAATACGACTGTGTCAAAGGGTGCCTAGTAGCGAGAGGAGAAAGGTTTGCGTGGATTTTACAGATTTCCAGCCTGAATCGCTGTCTGAAGCGCCAAAATGATCTGCAAAGATGCAGTTGGCTCCCTTTGAAGGCTGGCGCTCCGGCCCCAGCTCCAACCCAAGCCTTTGCAGGAACTAATGAAGCCTCCCTGCCTTTAGCTACATCGCACTTTCTCTCCAGTGCATAGTTTTCCTGCTAATTTTAGACACGAAAAGTGTGGGTGTGCATGGAAAGGGGGGAGGGGGCAGTCAGTCTTCTGTCGTAATTTTTTTTTTTTTTTAAGAGAAATAGTCAGATATTTATAGCCACGGCCTCTAATGCTGAAAATATAGTGTTGTTAATTGAAAAAAAAAAAAGTTCGCTTGCTGAGGTTGGTTCTGGCTGATTAGCTGGGGCTGTGTTTCCAAGGGAGGGATGAGCAAAACAGAAATGCGTATAAACTTTACAGGCCTTTTTATCACCACCCCAATACTTTGCCCAGTAACCCAGTTCTACCTCATTAGCCCAACTGGAACATTAGTGTTCAGGTTTAAAATTAGATTTCAAAACCTTTTTTGCTCGTGAGTAAGTAGAAATAGTTGGGAAGGTGTCTTAATTTTTTTTTTTTCTTTTCCCACTAAAACTTAAAATCAGAAGTGCCTTCTAAATCAGTTTAAATGGATTATCAATTTCCAGCTTTCTGTAATGGTGTAGTTACACGTCTTGGAAATTATTTTTGCACCTCTTAGGAGTATCAGGAGAGAATTGAGGGTGTTGGACGAGTCTTTATGTGCGGGGAAGAAACAGTGATACGCTTTATGACTTTTACGACTTGTTTCACACAGTTTGAGAAATGGAGTTTAAAGCAATGTACAATTAAAACTATATTGTTCTTTGGACAAATTCCAAGAAACTTCAGAATCAATTAGTTTAGATCCTTGAATACTTGTTGCTAAAACACATAAATATATATATATATATATATATACACGATATCAAAGAGCAAGAATGACTTGCCAAGAACAGCTCTGCTCCAGATGTAATTTTGAAGTCCCTGCTATATAGACCAGAGAAGCTGCACAGAATCGCTTCTCCGATTTCTCATTTTTCATTTATTCATGTCAGAATATCCAGGCACCACAGAATCATTTTTCTCTCCCTTTTTTCCACCCCCTTCCGCCCCCCCTCGCCCAATCCCCTCTTTCGTGCCCTTTTGAGCTTTCCGGGCAGTTTCGCGATTTGGTTTTTTGTTTGTTTGTTTGTTTTTCCGTTTAATACTTCCCAGTGTCTTTTTAACCATTCCCGTGATTATTTCTATTTGTCAGGTACTAGGGTTAAAACTTTATCCTCGGCTACCCACAAACTACTGCCCCGCAGGCGAAGCCACATTCAGCCACTCTTAATTCCCAGCTTTAAAGATAATCCTAATTTTAAAAGCGGCTTCACCAGCCGCTCTCTTCCCTTGATCACAAACTCTTTAGTCATCTTAAGTGCGATTTTTTATCCTTCTCCATTTTTTTTTTTTTCCCTTGCCCCAGAGCCTTTTCCAGACCACATTTCTGCTGGCTGAGCTTGGCGGTGGGAGCAGAGCTGCTCCCCAACCTCTGCAGGGCTCTGGTTTTGGGGCCGCAGCGGCTGCAGCTCCGCTCCGGGCATCCCAAATCACCCCAGCGCCTTCCTTTTCTTCCTTGGACATCACTGGCCGTCCCTGTTCTTTGAAACGTTTATTTTTCTGGACGAGAAAGTCGTCCCCCGTTGCAGATGTAATGGATTTCACTCCCAGGTTTTCCTTCCTGGAGAATATCATCTCAGCCAACAAGTTTCTGCCTTAATTCCTGCGTCGTTATTAGTGAACGACCCCTGGAAATTAACTGTACAGTGACCTCCAATTTCATCCTCTCGGCAGACAGTTTCAATTAGCCTTAAAAAGAAGCTAAAATTTTTTAAACTCACTAAAGATAATAATTAATAATAATAATAATAATAATAAACAACTCTGACAGAAGCATATGCAAAATATCTTGAGGATAAAGCCTTAAATGAGACATTTGACATCCAGACTAGTTTTTGCATTGACACTGCATGAGGCTCAGAGGAGGAGTGAGAGGAAGGGCTGTCATCCAGCAAAGTTTGCTGGACTTTATTCAGATAAAACTCGATCTTTCCCTCGCTGAAGCCAATGGTGAACTTGTACAATAGGAGGCAGGTCAGAGCAGATCACACGGCCCATATTGTCTTCTGAAACATGGGAAGAACCCTGCCACCTTCCTCAGCTGCCTTTAAAAAAAGATATTTTTATTATGTTCCACGCCTGATAGACACCCCCTCCCCGCTCGTGTTTTGTATTTCCTAGTCCCTTTGTAGGGGGATGATTCATTTTGCACTGTCACTATTTTCAATTTTGTGGGTTTACTGATGTCTTACTAAAAAAAAAAAAAGAAAAGTGCACTTTTCCTACCCCAAAGGTCTCATTAGCCTCCGCTGGCTGCTTTTTAGACAGCAGCTCAGTCTCGCTCCTCCAGCTGAATTTGTCCAACCCCTTCATCTTCTCATGTTTTATTTCGAGGTCTCACTGAAAAAAACCCATGAAATCCCCGAAAGGTCAGCCTCTGCCGGCTCTAATATCCCCGCAAGGCTCCCGCAGCCCCGAGGTTCCGTCCCTGCTCCCGTTCCGATGCCGTTCCGGGGAGCGGCGGGGCCGGGGAGCGGCGGGGCCGGGGCTCCGGGCGGCTCCGGCTGCGGGCTCCGCACCCTCCCCCGGGACAGCCCCGGCCGCAGCCCCAGCACCTCCCGCTCCTCACCCGCTCAGGCGAGACCTTCATGGTGCTGATATTATTACTATTATTATTATTATTATTATTATTATTATTATTATTATTATTATTATTATTATTACTGGTACTGATATTCAAATGGGTGCCTGTTTGTCCCCTGCACCAGTGTGTTTCAGAGCGATTATCTCATATCTTTCCTGCAGCAGTAAGCTATCCTTCAGCCCCGGGTCAGGCATTGATCTCTCTGCAATGTAACAAACGGCCGGGTTAATTTTCCCTCATTACCATTTCCATAGCTCAGGCTCCACACACAGGACGGAGCCCTCCAGCCCGCAGCCGCTGTGTGCGGCTCGGGGAGCGCTCACGGACACACAGCCGGACAGACGGACACGGGGACATGTGTGGTGACAGCGCCCCAAAGCCTCCCCCGGCAGCGCGGGGCGCGCTCGCTGCCTCTCTCTCCCGTGTCACCTTGCCTGACCCCCCGCCTTTGTACGGATTTGGGGTTTTCTTTGGGCTTGTATTATTTTTTAAACGTTGTTCTGCTCGCTATAAATTAGAAGGATTTTTTTTTCCTTTTTTTTTTTTTTTTTTGCTCACCCCGTTTACTTCTTAATCTTTTTTTTTTTTTTCATCGAGTCTTTTCATTCACTGGTTGCAAAAGAAAAGGGGGTTGGTCAACACCAAAATGGCAAAGTTCAGCTTGGAGAAAAAAAAAAAAAACAAAAAAAAAAACCTCCAGCTACCTACAAAGGAGCTCAGGGCTTTGTAATGGCAGAAAGAAACAAAAATGAAAAGAAAATTGCAGTTGAGGCTAAAGTGTGAGAGTGTGTTTGTGTGTATGTATATCTGTGTGTATTTTTAAAGGTTTCTTTGAACTGCCTTTGTGCTGACTAGGCAAAGCTCCTTGCCAATGCTAGTCACGGTTTAAGGAACTTTGAGTTAACCTCTTATATCGAATGAATCTTTTCATTTGGAAACCAATAAATCTCAATCTCTAGCCACCTTTTGTAGAACAGGCTGGGGCTTACCAAGGCGAGGCTGAAGCTTATAATAAAGAAGAGATAAAGTTTGCCAAAGTTTGGGTTGCTTTTTTTTTTTTTTTTTTTTTTTTAATCCTTCCCCTCCTTCTTCTTCCTCTTCTTCTCTTGTAAATAAAAGTTTTGGAGATGGCAGCATTTGGAAGCAATCCGGAGAAGGACTTGGATCTATGCATTGTTTCACAGTAAGCCTATTTACTTAAATAGAGTCTTCAGGGATTGAAACACGAAAATGATTTATAGTTTTCCAACAAGTCATTATTTTGGTCAGTTGTTGAGGGTGGGGTTGTGGAAAAGGAGGGGGGTCCATACAGTCTAATAATCAATGTGTGTCTATGGAAAGTGAAAAGGGAGGGGTGGGGAGGGGAGGGTTCTGTAGATAAGTAGGGTTAACACTATAAACATTGCAGACAATTGAGTTTTCCCATCTGAGCGGGAGTTGGGGAGAAAAGGGGTCTTCACATTTATCAGGCATTGAAGAGGGGGAGTGTGGGTGAACGAGAGAGAGGGGGGAAAATACATTTCTCAAATCACTCCGGACTAACTCCTTTGGTTTCTGCCTCGCACTTTTGCATTTTGGGGATCATTTCTTTGAAGTACTTTGAAACCCAGCGTTTTGCCTAATCTTTGGATGGGAGACGGGACCACAAGGATCAATGTTTTGATTTATTTTTTCAGTATTTATCTCCTGTGCAGTCTCACTCACTCGCTCGCCTGACTATGCCATATTTATACTTGTGTATACATTATGTACATATTATATATATAATGCCCCTGTAGACATGTTTTAAAAAATCATTTGCAATTTCTCTTCCACGGAGGCGCAGTTCACTTCTCAGCCCCTCTCTTTATCCTGTTTTATTTCAAGACTCTGTCTTCTTGCCGTCTCCAAATTGTTCCCATCCAGGAGTTATTAATTACTCTTACAAGGCGGGAGATTCTTAACTAATAACAAAGTTGTAAATTACCACCTTCCCTCAAATATTTCTCATTTGTCAACCCTGATTGATTTGATTAATATTCCACCGGCTGAGATCATTTCAAGTTGCACTATATAATCAGCAGCACCAGGCTGCTCAGCAGAGCTTCTGCTTGCGGAGAAGGTTTTTCTCCAGCCCTTGAGCTGAAGTGTATTTTGCATTTGCTCCAGAGGAGGTATAAACGTGGACCTATCGCTCAAAAGACCTTATGGTGCAGAGCCTGAATACGGTGTCGGGAAGTAAAATGAACAAAGCGTATCTGTGGGAGAAAAAAAATTAAATTAAAAGAAAAACTAAAAAGAAAAAAACATAAAAAAAAATCAGTAAAGAAAAAGAAACGAATGATAAGCCCTCGTGTAAGGCTGGAAGAAAAAGAAGACACGGGTTTCAGCCCTGCTTGTGGGGCTGGTTCAGCCCTCGCCTGAACTCTCCCACACTCCCTCCTTGCCTTGCATCCAGACTGTCACATCCCCTGGAATAAACACCCAGCACCTCGGTTTATGCTTTGCTTGTGGCCTCGGACGCATATAAATAATAATAATAGTGCTTAAATTAACCCCCCCATCCCTTGAAGTGATAGACAATAAACTTGTCTTCAGCCCCTCTCGCTCCACTGCAAGTGGGACTGGGATTCTGGTTCGAAACCATCATATTGACTTGATTACGTGGCTGTAAATAACGGCGCAGAGATCATCTTTCTCTGCTTTTAAGGGGGCAAAAAAAAAAGGAAAAAGGTCATCAGGGTGAGCTTTCTACCCAGTGCCAGAGCGGAACCTACGCGCACCGCCGCGCGTATGCGCAGCCCTCACCTAAAGAGCGGGATGTAGGAAATAAGGTGGAAATCACTAAATAGCAGTGACCCCTGCGTGCCTGAGCCGGGGCAGCAGATCCCGCTGCTGTCCTTGCGACCCAGCGACACCCGCTCCCTCCGCCAGCACTTCAGTTTTAATCTTAATTATATTAAGTGGAGTAGGGGGCTGGCCGTGGGGTTGAACGTGATGCGTGACGGGTGCCTGGTAAAGCATCGATCGTGACTATCGCCTTTCTATCGCTGCTCACAATGCACCTTAGCTGTGGCCGGGGAGGTGGCGATGGGTGCTGGGCTTCTTGCTTTTTTTCCCTTCTCTTTCCCCCCCCCCACCCCCATTTTGTTGTTGTTGTTGTGGTTTTCCTGTGAGTGTAAATGTAAAAATGAGAGACACGAGTGAAATAACATTCCGCCCAGTCACCTGCAATTCAATATGCACACAAGAGACGCCGATGTATATGAGACGATTTTAATTATGATTAGAAGACACACTCTGAGCAAGAAAATAGATTTGGAGGGAGGGGAGGGGGGAAAAGGGGGAGCTGGAGGAGCATTAATGAAATCTTTCTCCGCGATACTAAAAGAAACAAGTGGTTGATACAACGGAGGTGATTTGTCACCCAACTGCAAAGGGGGGTGGGCGATGGGATCTGAGCATCATTCCTTTCCTCCCCCCCCCATCTTTTGAAGCACATGATATGCCATGATGCCTCGCAGGCAGAGCTCACACCACGCCTTTGCCGGGCTCTCCCACCCGGCGCTGCCGGAGCCCCCCCTCCCCGCCGCCCCCCGCCGCCCCCCGGCTCACCGGCACGGAGCGGCCGCCAGCCCCGGCTCCGAGCAGCGCCGTGCTCAGGCCTGAAGGAGATTGTGTTTGTGCACATGAAACCTTTTGTCTCGGCCCGCGGATCGCCGGCCTTTTCACAGACAGCCGGGAACAGTTCAGGGTCACCGGCAATTTCCAGCCCCGGTGGCGGCGGGGTGGGGGGGGACACAGGCAGAAGGTGACCCCGGCTCGTCGCCTCCCGGACAGTTGTCGCCTTGGGAGCCGGAGCGGAGGCGGTGGAGGTGCGGGGAGTGGACAGGACCTCTTCTCCCACCGGCTGTGCCCTCCCAGCCCCGGCGCGTCCCCCGGCGCAGCCCCCGCCCGCCCCGCGCCGCTGCTGTGCGAGAGCCGGCTATTTTTCTCAGGATGTGACTTCCAAGTGGCATAATCTGTGGGAGTGTGAATCTGTTCTCGTTATGTTTGTCCCTTTCGGTATTTCTACAGGCTCTTTTATTTTTTCCTTTCTTTCCTTCTTCTTCTTCTTTTTTTTTTTTTTTTTTCCATCTCTCTTTTTTTTTTTTTCCTTTTTTTTTTTTTTGGTATAAATTAACTCCGACTGAAACCACCAGATTGTTCCGAGGAGACTACCTCCCTAATGACTTCATCTCCAAAAGTTGACTGACACTCTAGCGAACTGCCAACACCTGTTTCCCAGCACCCAGACTCCAGAACCCACCAGACCTCGTAAATTTAGCTTCTCCCTTCTCCCCCCCCACCCTCCCTTAATAGATGACGTGAATATCTGAAGGGAAGGGGGAGGGGGAGATGGAAGTAGGTCACATTTGAAACTTTTTATTTCTCATCTCTCCTGAGCGAAATCCGGAGATGAAAGGGCCGGACAGCTCCTGCCGCTGCCCGTCCCGGCGGGGTGCCCGGGGCTGGTGGCAGCCGTGGGGTCGGGGTCGCCCTCCAGGGCTGGGAGCTGCCCGCCGCTCCTGCTTAGGCGGGATTTAGGGGCAAAGCTCATGCCTGCCCGGCAGATCTCAGGGGCTGTAACCATGACCCGAGCCCTTTCCTCTCCTCTGCCTTTTCCCGAGGATGCTACAGGTCTCGGGCTCTTCGGTCCCACCTGGCCCCGCAGGTGCCTCCCCAGAGCCCGGCGGGCCTGATCCAGCCCCGCTTGCAGGGGTGAGGCCAAGCTGGGCCGAGGGGACAGGGATGGGACAGGGCAGCGAGTCACTCGGAGGAGAGGGACAGAGCCGGAGGGGCTGCCCCTGGAGGGAGGAGGAGGACGGCGGCCAGCATCGCACCCGGAGCCTGCGGGAAGGATGGAGATGTTTCCAGCCCATGGTGGTCAGGGCAGGGGAGGTGGCAGTGGTCCCCCCGCCAGGTTCCCGGGCTGTCTGGGCACTGCCCGGCTCCCCGGGACATCAGTCGTTCCCTGCACGGGCTTCAGAGGCTCATCCTCAGGAGAATAATTAAACAAAAAAAATAATAATAATAATAAAAAATTTTAAAAAGAGAGAGAAATTGAAAAAGAAAACTATCTTGTCAAATGGGGAAAATCTTTTCCAGCTGCAGCCTTGCTGGAGAGGCTGCGGGGAACAAGGACCATGAGGCCGGGAACGGGCATCCCGCGCCCGGCGGTTCCGCAGCCCCTGCTCCGGGCTGCCGAACCCCTCTCACCGTGCAGGAGGGCTCACAGCCCTCCTCCCAAACCTTCCACCCTGCCTGAGAGAGCCTGTGCGGCCGGGCCTAGAGCCCAGCACAGGAGGAGGGCGAGGAAAGCCCCGCGGCGCCGGGTGGCATCTCCGCAGGGTGCTCCTTAATCCCGACATCTCCCCTTCCCACCCCTCTCTTCATCTCCCCAGGGGCCTGCACGCCCTGAGAGGAGCCCGTCCGCACCCGGAGCGGCCGGGACAGAGGTTTTGCATATCCCGGGCAGAGGGGAGAGATTTTGGGAGGCAGGGGTAGGGGAACTTCGAAGCGATCCTCACCCCGAGCGGAAATCCCCAGCCCCTGGAGCATCCCGCCCCCCACACGGATACAAAGTTGGAAGTTGTCTTCTCTTGAAAAGAACCTCCTGAAATTAATAGGCTGCAAACATAATTAATAGGTGGAATATGCAAAACGTTTGCGGTGTTTAAAAAGGCTCATGGCAGGTCCGCGTGTCTGTGCAAGACACTGAGATGTCGCAAGGGCTGGGTATTAATGGGCAGGTTTTACGTAGTTTAAGAAGAAAAAAAAAAAAAAAAAAAAGAAACCAGGTTTTCTTTTTCTCACTTCTCGCTCTCCCTCTCTCTAATCCAGGAATCATTAGCAACCCCCTCTGGCTACATGTTTTGCATCAGTGAAACATTATGACATAGTTGTAATACAAACTCCGCTGACTTGCTCTGCATCTTGTGGTAGGAAGCGCAATAGCAATAAAAGCATTTTTTAAAAAAGACTCCGGGCATTAAGTTGTCTACCTGAAACACTCTTTCCTAAACCAAAAAAAAAAAAAAAAAAAAAAAAAAAAAAGAAAAGAAAAGAAAGGTGGTGCTAGGGCGGGCAACTTCTCAGCCTGGGGGATCCGCTGTCCGCACCGCACAGGGGGAATTTCTTCCCAATCTTTTCACTCTCCTGTGTTTTTTTTGTTTTGTTTTATTTATTTTTTCCCCTTTTCCATAATTCTGAGTGGTTTTTTATTATTTCTGGGTGTTGCTGCATCCCCCGCACTTCCCCTTCGCATCCCCGGGCTCTGAACAAACCCGACCGGGGACATTATCTCCCCGCAATATTAATTGTCAAAAGCAGCCTTTGCTCAATTATCTCTCTTCCACCTGTCGCAGCTGTTGGGTTATATTGTTCCCGGTTGAAATTCTCGCCGGAATTAAAAAATAGAGCGATTTTTCCTCTTCTTTTCTGCTTTCTTTGAAAGAATCCAATTGTGCTGGGGCCGGCCGGGGGCCCGCCGCCCCGCACCTCTCTATTTTCTCCATTACTCATTAACTAATATTCGCTACTTTCTGGTAAAGTCAAATGGCTCTTAATAGCTCTTTCCGTTCTCGGAATAACATGTGGATGCTCTTAATCAATACTTAATAGCACGTTTCATTCTAAACAACTGCCATGTGTGCTGGTGGGCAGGAGTTCTCTGTGAACGGGAGGGCGAAGAGGATCCGGGGGATGTCTGCCCTCCCTTGGCACCCAAAGCCACCAAAAGCTTGGGAGATGGGGATTTTCCTTTCCTCCCTGCCTGTGCCGCTGCTCCGTCCTCAGAAGGACCGAAAAGGGATCCCCCAAATCCGCCTCCCCTCTCACCACCTGCCTGCGAGCGGAGAGATCCGCGGGATGCTTTGAAAAGCGCATGTGACACTGTCCCTATTGTGAGCCAGCAGTGGCCTTCCTCTTTTCTCTTTCTTTTCTTTTTCTTTTTAGTAATTTCCCAAATGAGTCCTCCAAGCGCTGGAACTATTTCGAGACTTTAAGTTTTCATCATCTTCTTCACATTGCATTATTCACTGCTTCCCATTCCATTATTATTGTGATTATTCCCTTAAGCGACGTGGGAATTTCGAACTATATCAGCTAATGCTGGTGTTTGGGGGTTTTACCATTTAATTTTTTTTTTTTTCCTGGGGAAAGCAAACAGATTAAAAAATGTTAAATTATCTTGAGAAAAACCAGTTGTACGCGCTCCATCAGGAAATGACTCTGCCTTCTAAGTACCATTTTGATCCAAAGTAGTTAATAGTAGTTGATGCCTTTTTTTTTTTATTATTTTTTTTTATTTTTTTGTGCAGAAATTGCTGCCTGAACGCCCGTGCCATAGCGGGCTGAGACAGCTCCTTCGATTTTTTGATCTTTTTAACTGAATATCCAATCCTGTCGCAGTACTTTGCACTCCGGGACACCTCTGAGCTCAATCTCCCTGCAAGGTCAGGCACCACCGTGAGGGGAAAAAAAAAATATATATATATACACACATATATATAGATAATATATATAAGTAATATAAATAATATATATTATCTATATTATAATATATATAATATTATATTATTTTTATATACATATATAAATCTTGCAGAGAAAGCGAGCAAAAGGCCAGCAGACCGTTTTTTGCGGAGGGCTGGCGGCGGGAGTTGCGCGGGGTCCGTGTCCCGGGGCCGTGTCCCCGCTCGGTCTCCGCAGGCGCGGCCGGGCCGGTGCGCGGCTCTGCGCGGCTGCAGCGGCTCCCGGCGCAGCGAGGTGGCGCTCGGGAGCGCGGCGGGCGGCGGCGCGGGGGGACGCGGCCGCGCAGCGGGGTCACCCCGCGGAAAAACGCCACCCCGAGCCATAATACGGATTTTTGTTCAAACGCGGCCAGCCCCGTGGAGCCTCGCCGGGCTCTGACCCCAGCACCCCGTTCCCTCCCCGGTTCCCCTGGCAGCGCACCTTCCGCACGGCCCTGCGCACCCCGCCTCCTGCGCGGCCGCGGAGCGGGGTCCGGCTCTCCCGGCATCTCTGCTCCCTTTTTAGGGGTGATCGCTCTTATTTTAGAGCTCACGCACCCGGCGTTAAGAGAGAGCAAAGGTAGGGAGCAACCTGTCTGCTTTGTTTAAAATAATTCCCCCTCTCCCACGGCTCTGCCCCCAGGAAACATCTCCGGTGCGGATTTATTAATAAACGCAGGTTATTGGCAATAGTTTTATAGAGCCAAACACGCTGCGGGAACCTGGACGCGCAGGGAGAACTCCCACAAAGGTGAATTCCCAGCATGGGCAGCAAACACAGAGCCGCCAGTTTTTATGCGGCCAGGGAAACTCCTGAGAGCTTTGACGCGTGCTGTCATTGAGGAGCGCGTTTCTTTGATTTAGATTTTTTTGTTTACTGTTTTAAGGTCTCTAAAAAACGTGGAAAAAAAAAATCTTTTATGGGTCTATCCTTTCCCTACAATACCTGCAGCCTTCTTGGAGATGATCGCTTGTCGCTTTTAAAAAAATGTCTTAATAGTGTATGAAAATTACTGAGTGAGCTAAAAGGATCCGAAATACCTTTCCTTTCATGTTTTTTATAATATGATGATGATTATTCCCTCCCTATATTTTAAACAGCCGCGATAGGAGTGTGAGGAAGAAATGGACACAAGAGGATTATTTGGGGCTAACCCAGTGCTAAGTTCCACATCTCCGTGCGTGGGCACATGTGTGATCATACATGATGCTTCCTCCGTGCGAGTGCAGCATCTCGGTCCTGCTCTTCCTCTGTCCCCACTTCCTCGCCTTCCCTGTAACTTTTGGAGGCTGGTGGGTTGATGTTGATTTTCTTTTTATTATTGTTTTTAATCTCGGCGTTAGGCACGCAGGTTCCCCATGCAGGTCAGGTCATTAGGAATGTTAACGTCGAGACAAAGAATTATAAACACGATCTCCAAGTCTCTCTCAATTCATTTCTTCAACCGTTTATTCGGTTTAAGTGATGAAAAGTGACAGTTCTGAAATAGACAGCTTTTAAAAGTAATGAAGTCAGATGACGCTTTAACCTGTCGATTGCTATAAATCAACTTTGAAAAAGATGAATGAACAATATTATTTGCTGGCTTAACTAGGAGTTAATACAGTGTCGCAGTAGGAGCTGCGGGAGCGCAGCGGCGTTGGGTGCTGCCGCCTTCCCGAGCCTCACCCGCCGCCAAAAATAACAATGTTAAAGCAGCAAAACATTCCTCCTTGTGCGGAAACCAGTGTCATTTTCACCGCTTTTATTATGGATCCTCGAAGGGAAAAAGGGGTATTTAAACGATCCCAAACATCCAGCTGGGAAAGGGAGGCATCAGCTATTTTCTTTTCTTTTTTTTTTTCTTTTTTTTTTTTTTTCCCCTCTCGTCATTTTTAGAGGCCTTTCGGGCAAAAGTCTCACCGCGTATTTAAGGCCAAACTGATCCTTGTACCGAACCCACACCCTCCACCAGGAAGATTTTCAAAATAAATATGGGCCATTTCCTCTCCTTTACCTGGTTCGATTATTACCTGCATGCTTGTAGGCGCAGCGAGGGGAAAAAATTAAAAAATAATAATAAAAAAAAAGGGAAATAAATGAATAAAAATCTGGAGGAATAGCAGAAGAGGAAATGGTCCATTCTTTTCGGGGGGAAAAAGACAATTTTGGTGGGCGAAGCAAGTGCAAGCGTGAGGGGGATACCGCCAGCTCCTCCCGTCCCTTCCCGGCCTCGCGTGTAACCCGAAAAGTATCGCAAAGGAAGGAATTGACGCTTCTTCCCAAAGAATTTTCGGGAATGAATCAATGACTGCTGTTATGTGCGGAGGGTTCGCTCCCGCAGGCTTTCCTTGCGCCCTTCCCAAATCTCGCTCCGGGCTGCAGCCCCGGGACGGGGCGCGGGGATTTTCCCTCTGCTCTTGGGAAATACAAATACCTCCCGAGGGTTTATAAACTTTTTCGAGTTTGTCAAATGGTTTCGAAATAAGCTGCAAATAGCAAAACAAACGACGAGCACTCTGCTTGGGATTCAGGGCCGGGGGTGGCTTTTTTAATTGCCTTTTTCCCCCCCCCTCCTTTTTCTTTCCCGAAGACAATGTAAATCAAAGCGCTGCTCTTCCTTTCCCGGCACTGCTAACTGTCCTTGATTTTTGTAGTCCTCGGGTTTTTTTCCCCCAGGGTGGCGAGGGGCAGAGGTGCGCGCCCGAGCGCGGCGCTCCGCGGGCGGTGGCTGCGGGTGCGTGCGGCGGTCGCGGCCCCACCTCGGGACCAGCGGCCACAAACGCGGGCCAGGGGCTGGCAACTGGGGCTGGGGGGTGTCTGAGATGTTACTCGGGCTTCTTTCTATAAAGTGGTATCGATTTGAGGCGAGTCTTGGCGCCCTCACCCCTCCCCCGAGAAATGTCAGAGCAGAGAACTTGAGAGAGAAGTTTCTCTGCTGCTTTAAAGGCGACCTTTGGGAAAGTTTCCGCACTTTCTCTTTCACCGCTCAGGGACTTTATTTGAAGTTCCTTGACTGACTACACTCTCTCGAAGCTGAAGCTGTCTCTTACATTGCACTTCTCAAGTCTTTATCCTTGAAAAATATGGAGACGCAGATACATTTTTCTTCCTTTTATTTTCTTTTATTTTTTTCCCCTAAGAAAAACAATAGATCCTCCGCGGGGACCCCTTTCTCTCGGGAAAAAAACCCCAAACAAATAGCCTCTCTCTTTAGAGAAAAGCTCAGGAGGAAGGTGAATGACTTTATACCTGTTGCGAGTGCAGATTGCCCCGGTGACTCCCCGTGCCCCCGGTTTGGAGGAGCAGCTGGTGGCTGCGGGGAGGGCTGGCTGCGGTGGGAGCGGTGCCGAGCTTGGCAGGGGGGGTCCGTGGGGGGCTCAGTGTCCCTTGCCTGTCCCACAGCCCAACCCAGCCGTGCCCTGCCCCGCCACGCTGGGGAATCGCTCATCTCTCGCCCGACACCCTGCGTGGACTTCTCAGGAGCTCCGGGGAGGTTTCCCCGAGGTTTATTTGCACGGAGGATGCGGGAGCAGCGGCGGGATAAGATTTATTTTTACGGTAGGAGTTTGTGGGGTGACCTGGGCCCAGTTTGTCTCGCACCCCTCGGGCCACCGGCCCTGAGATGGCCTCGCCACGGGTGAGCGAGTCCCCGGCCCGACCGGCCCCGGGTGCCGGCACCGGGAAAAAGGCCACGGAAAGAAACTTTCCCCTCTCTGATTGTGTTACCTTTGGCTGAACGTGTAATGAAAATCCTCGGAAAATGTTACACAACACGAGGATACCCTCTTGGAGCAAAGCGTCCAGAAAAGCCTGGCCGCTTCCCTGGGGGCGAGGGACTATGCTGGGGGCGACGTTATCTCCCGGGATGCACAAGCGCATCCTCAGCGATCCCGCCGCGTTTCCCCTCTTCCCGGGCGACCGAAACCTGAGCCCGAAAATAATATAACCCGTCTGCGGCCGCAGACATGGCTCTCGCCCTTACAGTGTTACAAAAAGCATTTAAATTAATCAGGGCGCTCCCCACGGCTGCTAATTAGGCGGGGAGGGAAGGGAGGGCTGGCCGGGGCCGCCTGTGCCGCGCCGGGAGGAGCCCACGGGTGGCACCCCCGTCCCGGGGGTGAGCGCTGGGGAGGGACCGGGGGTCGCTGCTTCGCCCCCGGCGGGGCCGCTCGTCGTGCTGCCGGTGCCGGCGGTAGCTGCGTGCGGCAGCAGAGGGATGGGGAGGATGGGGAGGATGGGGAGGATGGGGAGGATGGGGAGGATGGGGAGGATGGGGAGGATGGGGATGGGGCTTGGCGGCACACGGGGACGCGCCGCTTCCACCCAGCTGTCCCGGGGAGCGCGGGATCAGCAAGGACATCGCAGCCAGGGAGCTGCACCCTGTCACCCCGCACCTCCCTCCCTCCACCTCCGCTAAAAACTGGAGGGTGGGTTTATTATATTTTTTTTAAAAAATTCCATTTCATATTATTTTAATTGCCCAGATCTCGCGATAAGGCAAACCTGGCGAGAGCTGGCTTCCCCCCCATCCCCGCCCCCCTCGGCCAAAGTTATGATGGAAAAAGCAGAATAAATCGGTCTCCGCCACCTCATCTCCACCCGGGACCGGGGAGGTTTCTTGCCCGGCGCGGGGGCAAGTGGGGGGCTCATCCCTAATGCTGCAGTGCAAATCTCCTGCTTGGGGACAGGGGATGCTGGAGAGAGGCGAGCAGCCCCCAGGAGACCCCCCCTTCTCCCGAAGTCCCGAACTGGATCTTGCAATGCTTGCAATCCTCCCCCCCACTCATCGCAGGAACCAGTTCTGTTCCCAGCCAGCCGTGCTCCACGCCCTTCTCAAATCAACTCGGGGACGCACCTAATGTTGTTGTTATTATTATTATTATTATTATTATTATTATTATTATTATTATTATTATTATTATTATTATTATTATTATTATTATTATTACTATTCCCCCCTGCTGCTGCCAGGTGCCACAAGCACAGGGCTGTGGGTTTTGGGTAGCTGGGGTTTTTTGGCCCTGGCCAAAGGAGGGGTTCCGGGGGCTCAGGTGAAGCTCGGAGCAGGGCCCGGGGCCGCAGCCCCGCTCCGGCCGCAGCTGCGGCCGCTCCCCCGCGCAGCAGCGCCGGTGGCTCCGCGCTGCGCAGGGTGGGTGGGAAGCGGGGCAGGGGAGTGGAGGGAGGGAAGGGAGGGAGGGCTTGGAGAACCGTCCAATTTTCCTGTGAAAGAAAAGAAAATAATCAGGGGGGAGAGGGACTGTGGTGAATTGGTGTGAAGGAAGTGGGATTATTGCCTTAATTTTGGACATTGATAAGGGAATGAGGTAAAAACAAAACTCGCTTCATTATACACAACAAAATGTAATTTATACCCAGGGATGCCTGTCCACTGAGATTTACATCATTTGCTGATAGCGATCACACTTATTACTTTTCTTCAAAGACTTTTTTTTCCCCCTTAAAAAAAAAAAAAAAAAAAAAAAGAGAGAGAGAGGGCATTTGTGCTAAATTGCCCAATGCTAGTGTGATAACTGTCAAAAGTTTGACATCAAAGGGAACTAATATTATTCAGTTACCAGAGGAGCTGTCTGTCCAAATAAGAATATCTTAATTACTGAATCACAACGGTAGAAAAGGGAACAGATCTGAAAAGGAGAGGGGCTGGCGGGGGGGTCGGGCGGGGAGGGGGGGGGAGCTTTCAGTCTGTTCCTTTTTGATGAACCATCTATATTAGGCCACTGTGCGATTCTTAATCATGTTTAGTGGTTTATACCCTTTCTCTCTCCCCACCGGTCCTCTGAACTTTATAACTATATGTAAACACGTTGTCAGTTTGAAAATAATCTTCTCTGGGTTCTTGTTAGAAGAAATTTCAATCTTCTTCAGTTCTAGATTAGGCAGTCTAGTTTTCTCTATCAGTGAATGGACTGGGTTTCTTGGACAATAATGTGCCAATTGTTGATGGTTTGTGACCCATAAAATGTGAGGGTGACTATTCTGGCTTTGGTATGTAATTATGCAAAACACTTTCTATAAAGGCTTGCCATCTGATCTAATGACAGTCCCTGCGGTCTATTTCAAAAAGGGAGGGTCTCTATACACAGCTCCTGAGAGAAAGAAAAGTAACATTTTGTTTTAATACAAGTTTTATGGGAAAAATGGATAAACACAGAAACAGCTGAACACATAGGCAAAGCGTTTTCGGGACAAACTAAAGTAAGGAGGAGATATTTTCATAAGTTCAGCAGAGAAACACCATGGGTCTACAGCACCGAGGTAGGGACAAATGATGTGAAATCCCAATAGGAAAAAAAAAAAAAAATATCTTCAACTCCTAAGCACCTTGGAAGAGATGGGAGGTCGCCGGGGAGGAGGTGGACGCCGGGGATCCCTCACCAGCCTCCCACCTCTGCGGGCTTTTGCCATCCCACAAGAGTCATTTATTTCCCCCCTTTTTAAGCTGCAGAGCTAGGCGGGGTTCTACCTTAGCAAAATGGAAATGAGCTGGGCACTTGGGATGACACCCACCATGCAGTTCAATGGAGGGCTGTTCCACCTGAGAAATTAACGCCAACAAAGCAAAATGAAATAAAAATTACCAGGATCGGCATCACCAGCTCCATCTCCCTCTCCAAAGAGCCTGGAGAGCAGAGGATTTCTTTAAACAGGTGAACAGGAGAGTAGGAAGGAGACATAAAAGTCCCTTTAAAGAAAAGGGGGAAAGTTAGAGACGTTTGGGGGTGTTTTGTTGTTTTTTTAACATATTATTTGTATTTTTCCCATTCCTCCTCCGCCCCCCCCTTTCTGCTTTCCTGAAAGGAGGGACGCTAAAGGGCTTCGGCTGCTTTGGTTGCTATCAAATGACATTGCTGCTACGTCACGGGACAAAACATAAACACTGCTGCCAATTTAAACTGATGTATAAAGATTAATGGGAGATGAAGCATGCTAACAACCTGGATTATAATGGCAGGAATAGTTATTATTTCTCCAGAGCACATCCGTATATACAGAGAGCCATAGGGAGCACACACTCATCGCCAGAATTTTCTCTCTCCACATAGGCATGATGTGTGTCCACCGTGACATGTTTAATTCCCCTGTGGACTAAACTAATACGATTAAAAAAAAAAAAAAGAAAAAAAAAAAAGTAAGCAAGAAAGGCTGATTAAAAGGGAGAATCAACAAAATATCAACATGCCAGAGAGAGGAAGGAGGAATAGATAATTAGAAGCAAAAGAGGAGCAGGTAATTATGATCTGAAATTCAACATGATGTTTAAGACGTCTCCTTTGTACTGCAGTGAAGATTTCAGATTCATACACATAATAAACACTCAGGTTGTCATCTGGAGGTGCAAATCTGAAAGATATTCCAACAAATGAAGTGCTGGCAGAGAGAGGTATAAAGAGATCTCCGCCTGTCAGGGGTCAGACAGCCTGAGATTGCTTCTAGAGATCTTTTGAAAATTTCACACGATTGAAGGCTTAGGGGCTTTGCTGTGTTCGCATTTCAAACTCAGATCAGCGGGATCACAATCAAAAATAGAGGTCTGGAAAATTTTGATGCAAAGATGGCCACAGGCTCCACTGATTTTTTTTTTTTTTCCCTTCTTCTTCTTCTTCTCCCAGACAGACACTCTGACATGACTATGATCCCGGGGATGACAGAGTTGTCAGAAAAGAAAGGGAAAATAGCATCTTGTCTTGTAACTTCCTATCAGTCAAAAGGAATTTAGGATCCTCTTTCCAATAAAAGAGAGGGAGAAGGAGCAAGAGGGGGAGCGGGGGAAGACGAGGCTTTCTTACTGAGCAAAGAAAAGTGAAGAGAGTTCTGTGTTTCATAATTAATATTCCACACCTAAACGTTTCTGATCTCTTCCCTTTACAGTCCTCACACCCCATCACCTTCTTCTTCTCTACAATTTCAATCCTAGATCAATCCAGGTCCTCTGAAACAGTGTGCACAAGTGCTAAAATACTGGCTACATGTATATTCGTGTCTAATACTTTAGCAGTTATCCTATATTCTTCCACGAGATACGTTACATTTTTTATTTACTCGAACTTAATGTAACGACATGATTTTTGCTACAAACATCTTGCACCGATACAGTTTTATTAAAAACATTAAATCGTTCTAATAAAATATTACTCTGAAAAAATTAGTCATAAAACCATACGGAAATAGAAAATTTAGAGGTGTCCTAAGAGCTGAAGAACAGCAAAAGAAGGATTAAAACAACGGGAATTGTGTTGAAACATATATTCAGTATATCCTATTTATAACTCTTATGGCAAGGTCAGGTGCAATAGGAAGTGTTTTATCATCTCAGCTATTTCAAATTAATTGCTATTGATTTGTTGACCAGGAGGAAGAGTAGTTAGCTCAGGTCTAATTATTGTGGTTTCTAAAAGAAATGATGCGGGTAAGTTTCCAAAGGAAACGAGCTGGGTTTGGAAATCGGACCTTGCCGGGATGCTCTTTCCTAATTAGCTCCGAGGAGAGTGCTTGGGACCTCGAACCGCCCCAAAGTTCCCTCTCTGCGTTTTACTCCTGGATGCTCTGCAAGACAGGTCCTAAGAATTAGTAAAAAGTGTCCGATGCTGCACATCCTGCATGGATTTTTGTTGGATTGATCTTTAAAAATCAATTTCTGTGGCGCCGTGTGCACTTCTTCAGGTAGAGAGAGGACAGGGAAGCAGAGAAAATGTGCTTTTGGTAATTGACCATTTACATATATATATATATTTTTTCTTTATGAAAGAAAAAAAATATTAACAAAGAAGATGATTTTTTTTTTTTTTTCTCCTTGGAAAGGATGAAAAAGGATTCGGACTCCACTGAGTAACAGAAGTTTCACAATCTATTCAGAAATAAAACATAACCACCCTTACCAGTCTGGGAAGCAGAAAATAACCTCTGCAAAATGCCTAAAATGATGAGATTTGCATTGTTAAAGTTACGATAAGAAAGTCTGTATTTGAAACCGCCAAAGTTCCCCGTTCCCCCGCTCCTCCCCGAATGTGACAGTGGTAACTCTGGCAAATGACATCTCAATAATGAACAAAACACTTTTTTTTTTTTTTTTTTTTAACCTTGCCATCTGAAGCAACCAGTTAATTAACAAATAACCCCCTCATTTTTCGTGGACCCCACTTTTTCTAAATTAAGGATGAGAACTTTTAGACAAAAAATTAACAACGAACTTGAGGGTGTGAAGAAAGGAATAAAAGCAAACTTTTGAGGGATGCGTTTGGGGTGTATTTTCCTCTGCTGGGAATGTTTCAGGGCTATGTCACAAAAACAAACCTAAGCGGCAGTGGAAGCAATTTCCCGAAAATAATAGACAAGGCTAAAGAATTTAAAATAAAATAATTCGAACATGCAGAAATGGGTTGTTTCAAAGGATTATTAGAAATGTCTTCTTGGGGGAGATTTTGTTTCTTCTCCCAGATAAGATAAACCAGAATTAGGAGGATTGGGTTTTTGTGCCCCTCTGCCTGTACCTGGATGGTGACGTGTTTGCAATCCAGACTTTCTGGTGCAACTCTAGAAATAAGGAAATAAAAACAGAAAATCGGAGAAACAGAATTAGAAAGACGCAAGATTAAAAGCATTATACGGAGAGCGGGGAGAAACTGAAATAAGTCAGTTTTTAAGAACTATTTCCCTGCTTGGGGGGGAAAAAAAAAACAACCCTAGAATTTTTCCATACGAACAACATAAATTCCAGCTTCTGCCGAATTTCCCGCTTTCAGTGAACAAACTGTATTCGAGGGGGAAAAAAAAGCCGAAAAAAATGATGGAAGTTCTAACTTTGCCATCGAGCTGCCCTGTAAACCAGCACGTTTGTGCTCGCATCGCGTGGATATTTTTTAATCTCTGGAAAGGTCCCGTCCCGCTGCGGGGAGTTCGTACCTGGTCAGAGGGGAGGGAGGGGAGGAAAAGCAGCAAACGGACTTGGCAGGAGGGAATCGTTGCCATTCTGGGCAAGGACGTGGGGCAGGAGTTGAACTCTCAAACTTTTACTCGGGAAGAGTAGAAAAACTGAAATATTAACGAGCCGGCTTGCGGGGAGGGCGGTGGGCGCAGATTGGAGTGGTGATGCCCCCTCCTGCGGGCTGAGGGAGAGGAGGGGGGAATTTGTATTCCTTTCACCCTAGAGATGGGCAAGATTGTCCTGACAACTGCAAAACGCAGGGGTTCGGACCTTTGTTCTGGGGCTGCCGATTGCAATTTGGAGGTGGCGATTTGTGTTTTCTCCCTTTTTAAAGAAAAGCAGGACGATCCGTGGATGGACATTTATTTTCCCCAATAAAGTTTTCACAAACAGAGAGTGGATTTTTGGGGGTTGCTTTCTTTTTCTTTTTTCTTTTTTCCTCCCCACCCCCCGTTTTTTGTTTTTTGTTTTTGTTTTTTGTTTTTTGGTTTTTTTTTTTTTGAAGCGTGGCCAACAGGTCGCTAAGAAACGTGGAAATTAATGGGGACTCTCCTGGTGACCCCATCCCGCTTGATGAAAGCGTCCCTAAATCGGAGCTGGCTAGCGGGCCCGATCCTGTCTCCCTTCCTCAGGGAAATCCTCCTGCCTCTCATCCGGCTCTGTGCAATTTTGGGGGGAGTGGTGGTTGTGTGAGCTTTAACTCCCCAAACCGGGATGCCCCATCCCATCTTCCTCCCCGCCCCGCCTCCGCCACCCAGCCTCCCTCTGCCCCACGACCACGGGCTCAGTGCAAGCAGCGGGACCGAGTCCCAGCCGGCTCCGGGAGCTGGATGTGACTTCCCGAGCCCTATCCCGGTCCCTCTCCGGGGGTACCGCGTGTTCCCCCCCAGCCGTGTCCCCCCGCTCGGGGCCAGCCCGCTGCGGGCGGGGGTCGGGGCACGGCGAGCTGGGAACCCCCCCACCTGCCCGTGTCGGGCTGAAAACACCTCCCACGCCACACAACACCTATTCCTCCACCCCCGAGTCAATGAAATCCTCCTAAAATCTTCCCAAATGCGACTTTTGGCAAAAAGTCAGCTGAGAGATGGCAGCTGATATTAGCGGCAGCGGGTAGGGAAGATGCGCTTGGCTCTCGGGGACTTTGGGGTTTTTTACTCGGCGGATTTAGGGCTCCTCTCGCACCCCTCTTTCCGAGCACAGCCCTGACGTGAAACCCTCAGCGCCTCCTCATCCCGGGCTGGCAGCGAGTGTTTAACCGAGGTCTATACCTACGGCCTGTAATGTATATAATGCTGTATATAATGTACATAAAGCGTTCCTGGCGGCAGCGGGGCTCGCTGAAGGGGCGTGCGGTGTCAGAGGGTGGCACACACAGCCCCGGCAGCCGGGGATGTCCCCCTGAGGGATGCCAGCCTGTGCCCCCAGGTGTTTGCAGAGGGCTCCGTGCCTCCGGTGCCTTTGGGAGAGCAGGAACGGGGGGGGCCGGCCGAGGGGCACCGCCAGAATTATTCCCAGGCACCAAACACTGCTGTGGAGATTTCACATGATCTTCCTAATTCCACGTTTTATATTTTATGATTTCTTGCCAGCATCACAGTGTGTTTCTGTTTAGATATACTAAGCTCCTTGAAATTAATTAACCTGTGGTCAGCAGAAAAAAAAAAAAAAAGAAAAAAAAAAAAAAAAGAAAAAAAGTAATACTGGTTAAGCTATATTCCTTTACAACGTTTGGTCACAGTTAGTTACAGAATTTTCCAGCTGTGAGGATGATGTACACTATTTATTGTAATTGAATTGCTGTTATAACACCTTTCAAGAGGAAAAGTGATACATGACAAAAGTTGAGCTGATGCAGGGGCCCCCTTTTATCCCGCCCGCCCCGGTTTATATGGAATAAAAACTTCACTGCGGAGAGCCCCCACCCGTGGGTGAGGAGCGCGGGGAGTGAGGAGTTCTGGGGGTGAGGAGTTCTGGGGGTGAGGAGTTCTGGGGGTGAAGAGTTCTGGGGATGAGGAGTTCGGGGGATGAGGAGTTCGGGGGATGAGGAGCCCGGGGGATGAGGAACCCGGGGGATGAGGAGTTCGGGGGATGAGGAGCCCGGGGGATGAGGAGCTGGGGGATGAGCAGTGCGGATCCCCGCAGCCGCGCGGGGCTGGCAGAGCGCAGCGAGAGGCGCTCCGGGCCCGCTCGGCGCATCCCGAGGGAATTCCCGGCTGCAGCGGGTACCGGGATCAGCCCCGAGCCTCGGGGCCATGGCAGCATCCGCCGCAGACCTGCACAGGACGGGGAGAGGGTGCTCGCTTCTAGCCCGAAGCGCCGAAAGCAGCCGTTCTCCTGTTTGGGGAGGAAATTGGATTTATTTCCATCCCACGAGTAATAGATTCTCTAGAGCATCTGAGAGATTATTTTATAAAGCAAATTCAAACCAGGCTGTTCATTAGATCCCATTATTATGAAAAAGAAATGATCAGTTGGGAAAAATTCTATCTAATTTGGAGGGAAAAGACCACAGATTTTAAATAATTTCTGTAACTTTTGCTACCTTTGGCGGTTTTGGCAAGAGAACAAATAAAAACCCGGAGGAGTTAGAAGTGTTTTTTCCTCTCTCTCATTTTTTTTCCCTTCTCAGTGCCACACAGCAGCCTTTCCTCCTTCAACTTCAAAGAGGACTGAAAGGACAAACATTCTGATACAGCTAATAATACACGGAGAGAAAGAATTTGCATTCCTTAGCAAATATAAGTGCTCATTAATAGAATCATGTATTTGGCTAAGAACATCTTGCCAGTACAGCTGGGAGATAGAAAGTGGTCGTGTGGGGAGGGTTGGAGAAGAGTTTTGATTGACGCTCTAGGAGCCACATCACCCTCCTTTCCCCCAGTCACCTATCCCAGGTCAACGATTACTATTAAAAAAAAAAAGTAAAGTAATAATCATAAAGGAACAGATGGGGACAGAGTGCCCTGCGACTTCTGAAAGGCACAGCAAGGACTCGCCGCCTAGAAATTCATCAAGATAATGCTAATTGCACTCTCAGACCGTGCTGCCACCGCCCTGCCGGGGGTCCCGCATCCTCAGCGCATCCCCAGCGCATCCCCAGCGCATCCCCAGCGCATCCCCAGCGCATCCTCAGCGCATCCTCAGCGCATCCTCAGCGCATCCCCAGCGCATCCCCAGCGCATCCCCAGCGCATCCCCAGCGCATCCCCAGCGCATCCCCAGCGCATCCTCAGCGCATCCCCAGCGCATCCCCTGCGCATCCTCAGCGCATCCTCAGCGCATCCTCAGCGCATCCCCTGCGCATCCTCTGCGCTCCGGGCGCCCCCCGAGCCCCGGGCCAAGGACGGGGCTGAGGCTGCGAGGGAGGGCAGGGGACAGCGAGCCCTTCGTGCCCCCCTCCGGACCCTTCCCCCAGGGCTCGGGGCTCTCTGGCCCCTCGCACGGCGTTAACCCGTTCGCTGCCGGGGTGCAGCCCCCGGGGGATGCCCGCGCACGGAACACGAGGATTTTTGGCAGCGCCGTGGGGAGCAGCTTCCCTCAGAGCCGTCATCTTCCCCAGGCTCCGACTGAGATGGCTCTACCTAATAGGTGTGGTGGGAACTGATAAACAAAATTAAAGTTGCCTTCTGATTGAAACTTTGTTCGTCTGAGTGAGCTGAAGGCGATTCTTGTGATTATCCTTATTTTACACTCATGAGAACTCTAATTTAGTTCTTATATTCCCTACTGTAAATCTGAACTTACTGTTCCCCGTAGAGGAGTCTCCTCCAAGAGGGAATAAATAAAAATCAGCTTGACACAGACCCTGGGAAAGTTTACAGACACCCAGGTGGGAAAATCTTTCCTGTTCTCTGCCCAATAAATGACATAAAAAAGAGAAAACCTTGGAGAAATTAAAAAATAACTCAGCCTCTTAAGGCGATTATCCTAACTTATGCCTACATTTAGTGATCACCACCTTTCTAAGAAGAAAAAATACAGAAATATCTGGCCAGCACAGACTGAGTAGGTGTGTCTGTGAGGAGACTCGCAGTGAGGAGATGCTGAATTGAAATTGCAGCTCAACGTTGGGACTATAATTCATTCTACTGAGTTCCCAGTCTTAAAAGTGTCATAATTATCAGGATTTTAAAGGTGAACAGTATATTTCAAACTGTTATTTTGAAGTGAGTTTATTTTTCCCTTCAGTCTTGAACATCAGGTTTGGATATCTTTGTAGAAGATAACCCTCAATTCAGCTGCAAGGTTGAGAGCTTGGTGGAAATTCAGAGTAAGGATACTCTGCTGAGAGCCTTACTCCATCAAATTTTGCTGCTAACAATTTCTTCCTAGGTTTTAACTCTTTCAAGCTTATTTATAGAAGTTTTACCTTTATCTGTGAGTTTCTTCAGTTAATTTGGAAGCTCTTTTTCACATGTAACGTGTGTTTTTATTACTCCCACGCAGCTGAACATAGCTTGGCTTTGACTTTAGTGGACTGTATTTCATTGGAGATGCACATGAATGCCAGAGGAACGCACAGGGAATGCATCACATGTGGTTCTCAGGGATGGTTTATGTATGGCAAGAGCAGAAATGTGTGTTGGCTTCAAAGAAATCCTCTATTTTATCAATATAATCCATAGAAATTATCAGTCAGGGGCCTGCTGTTGGTTTAGGCACAGTGCTCATGGGTCTAATAACCTTCTGACTGAGCTTGGCATTAAAAAGTCAAAAATCTGTGGTTCATTCAGCAAGTGGGACCCTCCATCTGAGCACACTGATGTCTGCAGCTCCCCTTTGTTCTGTCCCAGTGGTCCCCAGCCCACGCTGGCCCTGGGATAATAACATCAAGCAAGGAATGCACTGTCTTTAATTTTTTTTTCCCTTCCCCTCACCTCTCCCCATCCTTTTTAACTCCTATGGCTGTGAGCAGCCTCAGAGGGTCCATAAGGTTAACAAATTGGGAATTTCAACCCCCTTTTGTTTCAGCCTTCCCTGAAACACGCCTGTTGGCCTTGAAGCCAGGAATCCCTCCTGACCCACAGCCCCAAGGCCCCCGAGCTCCCAGGGACAGCCTCAGCAGGGGACTGCCCCAGGGTGAGGAGCCCAGATCTTCGGGGATGAAACAAAATGTTTCAGATGTGATGAATTGGACATCTGTTTCATCAGAGGGAAAAAAAGGAAAAAATCATCAGCTCTAATGAGAGATGCAAAGATATTTTGGTATGTTGATAGGCTGCCTCCTGCTCCTCACAGCTGGAACAAACACTACATAATCTATTGGCCCCTAGGAATGATTTTTTTCTTTTCCCCAGGGCAATACCTTTTCTTCACATCAGATCACTGGAGTATCAGTAGCAGGCACTCGATGCTTTGCATTGTGCTCTTTAGCAGTTTTGGGTCACTGCCAGCCTCCAATTTACCTGCAGGTTCCCTTCTCCCTGGGATGTGGATCCATTCCATACTGGATTTCTAAAACATGCTCTCGTCTTCCTGTGCAAGCTTTTGCTTTTTATTCAGTAGCTCTACAAGAGCTAAAAGCATTTTCTTTCTGTGTTAACGTGGCCAGGGGATCTGCTTTTACCCTGAGCTTATCCTGTAGGATTCACCTCCTCCAAATGTTTCCACACCCTGTAAATGTGGTGAGCAGGCATGAGGAGCTGCTCTTTCTCACCCTGAGAACATCTCAGTGTCACCCACCCATAGCTCAGTGCTGGTGGACACTCCCCTGTGCCAGCTGCTTTATCAAGGGATTGATAAAACCCCCTTGAGATTTTTATTAGCAGCTTTGTGTGGACTCTGAATGGTGCTACAGCATGACCTGATCACCCTTTCCCTTTGGACATGTGCTGGTTTCATGCACAGGTTCAGCTCTTGCAACACAAACTCTTCAGTTCTTCGTGCAAAATTGCTTTTCCTGTAAATACAATATTACTGATGGAGACTTCTCTGTAAAGAATTTCCTCTCCAGCTCCTATTTTCATTCCCAGGTACTGTGTTATCCTAGGTGCAGGACTTTTGCTTTTATTTGTACTTTCCTCCTTGCAAGAGGAGGCAGGAGGCCAAGCTCTGCCCGAGCCACCTTGCACACCACGGGCTGAACGAAGCCATCAGAGATGTCTCTGCTTCTAACCCCGAGTGGGTGCTTTTCATCTGGAAGCTGTGGCCAGAGATGCTGTGAGCTCAGCTGGGATTTTAGCCAGGCACTTGCAGACCAAGTTTTACAGCATGGTCTGAGAGGGGCTGGGCAGGCATCTGCCTTTTGCTGGCTGTCCTTGCAGCTGGCCCAGCAGTGGCCTGCTTCCAAAGTGCTGTCACCCACGTTTATTCAATACTTGACGTAGTAGAGGCTCTTCAGGAAGCTTCAGGATCCTGTCTGAAGCTCCTGATAACAGCTTGTTGTGCTGTTGACACGGTTGCAGATCCTGTGACTCCCCATATTTCTTTTTTTAGAAGTAACATTCCAGCTCTCTCTGCTTTGGTTTTTTGTTTAAGCTTCCCTTTCATTAAATTGTGCTGATGCCACAGAAAATTGTCAGCTGTCCATTCTTTCCCTAGACAGGGAATATATCTGTATGTATATATATGTATATATGTATGTATAATCAAGGCAAGGGGAGGAAAGGGTCAGGTGTTGCTATGGAAAGAGACTATTAATCTGTGACAAAACTGGTACTCTGGGAGGTGAGAGCCTTCCCCTGCACAAAATAAGCCTTTAAGGGAGGCTCACCAGCCTTTCTCCAGGGGACACCTGCCCCAGGTTTGCTGATTTGGTATTTGCTCCCCTCATTGCTTGGCTTGGATGATGGCTTTTCAACCAGATTTTCACTGCTCTGAATGTAACCCATCTCAACTAGTCTGGATTAAATTAGAAAGAAGATTTGTATGAGGTATTGCCTTAAATGCTTTACAAAGAGGACCTGAAGATTATCATAAGTTTCTCAAAAATTCTGTGATGGTTTATGGCAGACAAGCACCTACTTACACTCATCAAACATCTTTCACTTCTAATAGATGCACCCAAAAGGAAAGGAGTGGAAATTGATGCAAAGGGAGAGATTAACCCCTTTCTCATCTACTCTGTTAAAATGATGTCCCTGCAGACCCCACCTGGGCATTACTCTGGTCCACACTGGGCATGGTTTCATCAGGGACTGCCCAGTCAACCAGCCTGAAGCAATAAAAGCAGTTCTGCTTTTATTTGCTGAGTCCATTTCTGACCAGGAGGATGGAGCAGAAGGAATCCTCCTTTAGAGGTGCCACTGCAGCACTGGTTTCTCTTTGCTCCACTCACAGACATCCAAGCACACACAAGTGGCTTCATCTTCCCAAGGCTCCCAGTGAGGAGGAGGTTGAAGCAGCCACTCCTGACCCACAAATTGATCTTCATCTGAGGGCCCCACAAAGTCTTTAACTGTGGCAAACTGACTGCACTAAAAGTTAATGTGATAAAAAGGTATATTTGCCAGTTGAATGGCTCATCTATAAAACTGCACTGCTGAGTGTTTTTACACCTTTAGAAGAATTCTCCCCCTGGGTGTAATTTGAGCAGCTTGTCCCATAGCTTTATCCTGGCCTAGCAGTGGAACTAGAACTAAAGAGTTAAATTAATTTCTTCCCATACAGCAGGATTTTTCAATCCATTTCACTTTTCCGGCCCTGCCATTCCCCTGCTGACTGCAGACCTGCCAGTTGGTGCTGCCTCTCCGGTCACTTGGAGGTTGCCTCGTGGACCAGAAGGTCTTCCCTGGCCAGAGGCTGAGAACAGCTGCTTGGAGGAATGTGAATGAGCAGAACAAGCCTCTCTCAGGGTCATTGGCCTGGTGTGATGCTCACACACACCAAGCAAAGTGCCACGAGCAGCATTTTATTTTTGTTCTGCCTGGCAGCCTCAGTTTCAAGGTTTTTAAATTTTTCCTTTGCCACAGGAAGCATGGGAGGACTGCTCATTGAGCTCTGTGTACAACAAGAAGAGTTGGTTTAAATATCAGAGTGCGAACATTTCCTTGGGTGTCCCTTATCTCCAACATTTATAAGTTTTCTTCAGCAGTTATTTGATTGATTCTGAGATTTATGCACTGCTTTGGACCTTTAAATCCTGGTAAGGATTTAAAGTCTGGTTTTTAAATGTGTAATCTGAACATTTCTCCTCACAGGCATACGTGTGTACATAGGAAAAGGGAGTTCTGTGCCTCTCTGGAAATCAAAACTGGGAAAAGGAGGGTACCTCTTTCCTCTGCAACATTTAGAAATTTTCCATTACCCCTTTCTGTCTTTTTCAGAGCAGGTTTTGCTGCAAAACCAGCACTCAGAGAAGGTCTGTGGCCTCAGCATTGCCTTAGGGTCACTTTTCCTTCCCCATCCAGTCCAGCAGCAATGTTTTTGGACAAGAATGGTGATGGACACAGGGTATCAATCACAGGGGCTCTCATGAACTTCCCAATAATAAAACAGGTAAAGTTCTGTGATCCAACCAGCACTGCTCATGTAATTTGAGCATCAAGGCATACTGATGATCACCTGCTGCACGGTTCTGCCAGGTAAAATAATGGAAGTATAAATTAGGGAAAAAACCCACTGGGTCTACTCAGAAGTTTGTCATACAATTCAAGAAGCTGCCTGGGATGGTTATCAGTGGTCAATGGTGACAGGATGACTGGTGAGAAGAAGAAGGAGGTGATAAGTAAGAGCTCATGGCATGCCTGGGGCAGACAAAAGAAAAGTCATGAAGAAACAAAGAATACTTCACAGAGCAAATAGATTACTGAGAGAGAAGGGCTGTTTTGGCAGCAAAACCAGGTTTTCTTCACAAATGGACCTGAATTGCACCATTATAGAGATGGGGGTGTATTTCTCCTCTTGGGAATCCATGGCTTGTTTGCTAGCGAGGGAAGAGGGATGCAATCTCCTTGGTCCTGCAAGTAAACCCATCCCAAATAAAAGCAAATATGAATAAATTGGGTGAGGGTTTTGTTTGCTTTTGTGGAGATGTTCAGATGGAAGCATGTGCCTTGTTAAGTGGTATCCATGTACATCACTGCAAGTGCTCTTTGAATCCAAAAGTGTTTACAGTGCAAACTTCAAATGAAGAAAAACTCCCAGTGTCCATTTGAAATTAAGGGACAACTTAAGAGACAGATTTTCTGCTATATTTGACCTATCCATTACAGACTTGGCAATGTTTTTAAAAGCTGTCACCTCAGTACCATTTCTAAGGGATAGGGAAGGGGGACAATCCACTCTGATGCAGAAGGAATGCCACGGAGGGAGGACTGGGGGAATGGGAGAAAAGAGGCAGTTGCACAAATTGTGGCTAAACAGATGATCCAAGCAGGCATCACTGATGGAAAAAAAACCCTGAGATATAGTAAGAAAGAATGAAATATGGAATGAATATGAAAGAATGAAAGAAGAAAGAACATGGGCATCTGGGAAGTGAGGGTAAGAAGCAGGATCTTGCTGAGGGTGGATAAAAAGCAGTGTAAAGGATATCTGGAGGATAGGCACGGGACGGTGGGAAAAGGGATTTGTCACTTGGTTTTTGGGATGGGGAGCCAGACGGAGGCTGTGGTGAGGAAGGAGACACAGAAAGGGGCACACAGCAGACCAGGCTGGCCCTGGGAAGGGAGGTGGGGGAAGGTGACAGGCGGTGCAGGTTGTGGGGGCGGGATGGCTGCCAGCCTGTGCGGCGATGGGGTGGCATTGTCAGCGCTGGGACTGTCAGGGATGGCAGATGACAGGAGTAGGAAATGGGGAATGCGGGAGAGGAAGGGGCTCTCAGCCCCCACCGCTGACATGGGAGGGGTGAGTTCAGCTTCCATCTCTCAGTGTACTTCCTCAAAATCTGGGGCCATCTGGACACAGTCCTGTCCCTCCTACAAGCTGTCAGCGGCACCGAGGGATTGCTCTGGCAGCCAGGACTCCCTGGCACATCCAAGAGCCTCGGTGCTGGTGGCCAGAAGGGCAGATGGCAGCGGCTCCACGAGAGTGGCTTTGCACCACCTGGTGTCCCCTGTTTGGGGGAGCCCTGCAGAGCCAGGTGAGCCCAGCCCTGGGCACGGCGCTGTCACTCAGCCGTGGGGGGACACCCAGACACCCCCAGGATGGGCAGCACGGTGACAACGTCCAGGATGGCCACGTCTGCTTCTGGCTGGCTGTGCTGTGTCAGAGCAACAGGGTGACAAAGCAGGAGAGCCAGCGCTCGGCTCGCAGCACGTCTGCAAAGGAACAGATACTTGTGGAGATCGGCGTCTTCAGCCCCATCTCCTCGGCACTTCCTCTGCCCATAAATTAAAATTTGGGCTGGAGTTTTGAGTTGCTGCTGCAATGGTAATGAATTAGAGCTGCTGAAAGTGTTGGCCATTCCTGCTCCTGCACACCTGTGCATCAGGATCATTTTATTTATGAAATGTTTCACTAACCCTCACCCTTTCCAAGAGCAACTCTGGTTTATTACAGCAAACCTGGTAAGGGGGATCTGCAAAGCGAATGTTTTGGGGTTAAGAAAGTGATACGTGTCTTTTACTTAGAGCTGCAGAAAATAGTGCCAAGGATTGCAGCTCTTCATTCTACAAAAAAACAAACCAAACCCAACAAACACACAAACAATTAAGAACTCATGCCAAAAATCAAGACTGGTAATAAGGACAGTATGAAATTTTGTATTGGAGGAGATGACATGGGAAGCAAGTGGTGACTGTGAATTGATTAAAGGGTCACTTCTCCCTGGCCAAGGAGGGCTGGCTGTTTCTCCTGTCACCCCAGGCATTGCCTCCTCACAGATGTTGTTCCTGAGAAAGGGAAGAGGTTGTGGTTGACTCTTCCAACCCTCAGCCCTAACAAACTCTTCTGGCAGAGGAGACCCTGAGACTTTTAGCTTGAATCCCATATGTGCATGTATTGCTTCTGCTGGAAAATAAAAATGCTTATAAAATTGGCATCTATTTCTCTTAAATTGTAAGACTTCTCCAATCTAGGTATTACTTTCTGGACAAAACCTTTGAGGCAGAGATCCTCCCAGAAGAAAAACAAATTGACCCACAGTGAAGATATCCACAGAGTGAAACAGAAAAATAAAGAGAAGGTTTGAACACAAGTTTTCTCTGCATGATAAATGGGTTCCCTAAACATTGATTTTTTTATTAATTCGGTAAAGAGGAAGAAAAAAAAGGACAATAAAATGGATTCTGGATTGATAAGTTTGTAAATGTTTTAAATTTATTTTATCACGTAACATGAAAATATAAGCAATTAATTCATTCATAAACAAATAATGAAATATCTTTAAACACACAGGTGAGTGTGCACACATAGTGCACTTGTAGAAAACGGAGCCCAGTTTCAAAAACTGATCTCAGGCCATGCTGGACTGCCCAGTGACTGGGACAGCAGCCACTGCATCATTACACACCCCCCTTTGGGGCTGCACTAAGGTGACAATTTGGGAAGTACACATAAATGAATGATCTGACACGTGTGACACCAGCCCCTGTGATGGCCCACCCCAAACTCCCCTTTCAGACAGGGTGGAAAGATGAAACCCTGTGGACCTGGCACAGGTATTTGTTAGAGTGCTGGAAGTGCAGTGGATGTGGGTCAGGGGTGGGACATAGTAGCTGCAAATACCATTAAAGCAGCTACCAATTTAAAAATGCATAAAATGCAGACGAAACTGAGCCACAGCAAAACCTGTTAGTGATAAAATTGGAAAGAGAAGCACTGCGTGCCCAGCTGGTTAAATCATGATGGAGGGCAAAATGGAGTGAAAAATAAACACCAGATTTAGAAGCACACTTGATGTATCTGGCAGACTGCAGGAGCTGGTGCCACTAAGGAAGAGATGTCTATAACCACTTCAAAACTGCCCAGTTCTGTTCAGACCTACACATAATGTTGGTACCCTGCAGAGTCTCAGCCACCTCTGCTGGAGCAGCGAGCAGCAGTGACCCAGCTCTGCCCCTGCTGTCCCTGCTGGCAGAGGATTGGACTCAGACTCTCAGATTCATCTTCAGAGAACCACAGAGCCAGAGAATCCTGGGGTGGTTTGGGTTGGGAGGCACCATAAAGATCATCTCTTTGTAACCCTCCTGCCATGGGCAGGGACACCTTTCACTAACCCAGCTTGATCCAAGCCCCATCCAGCCTTGGACACTTCCAGGGATGGGGCAGCCACAGCTACTCTGTCAGGGCCTCACCACCCTCACAGGGAAGAATTTATTTCTAGTATCTAATCTAAATCTAACTTATTTCAGTTTAAAACCATTACCACTCATCACTATACTCCCTAATATCTTGAACATCTACATCCCCTCTAAGGACCTAGAGGCAGTTTTGCAATCAACAGAAAAAAAATTCAGGAGAATAGTATTCATAACTATTAGGTGACTTCAGTGTTCAACATCCATAGATTTCAACACAGGAGAAGTTTTTAAAACTTCTTTTATTTTCCTGATTAGCTCCTATGAACACAGCTTCTGGGTGTCCAAGCTCTCACGAAAAATCAAAGGAAGCCTGAATGCAAAGCAAAAGCACAGTTGTCACTTTAGTTTACTCATGCTTGTCCCAGAAAATGAAAAGAGGCTTTTTCTCACTTTGTTTTTTTTTTTAATGCACTCGTGCAACACAGTTGTGTTTGGAGTTAAACTTCTTATTGTCGTGTTGGAAACCCAAACTGCGAATGCAAATCTCCTGATGGCTTAGTACCAGACCTATGAGTCTCATTGCAGAGACATCTTTGAAAATTTGGCCTCATTTTGTAGTGACAAAGTGACAGATTCCTCTGGTAAGGAAATTCTGGTGAGCAGAGTGCCTGGAGGTTTGGCTAATTTGCTAGGATTACAGTTTGGGTTTTAATGACAGCAGCTTAGTTTTTCCTCAAACCAGCCATCAAAATAGAGCTCTGCTTTTAGAGAAAACCAAATCCACAAAGATGCAAAAGTAGATTTATCCCATCTGACTGGTGTTCCAAAGCTCCCAACTAAGCCTGTGTTCCCCTTGTCACATTTCCTCTACTAGAACCTGGGTCTGTTTTTAATGTTCTCACGTTGTTTTGAGCAGCCAGGACTCTTGGGAAGCTCACTTTCACTCTGTTTACTTCAGAAATTAATTGGGATTTCTGTCTCACACTGATCCTGAGCATGTATCTTGTCTTCTCTTAGGCTCTCATTTGAGGAACCAGTGGGAAGGGTGGGATGGTTCCCCTTCTCCCATCAATTCTCCCCTTCTCCATCCCATTTCATGCTGCTCTGCCACACAAAAGGGGAGCCTTGTGCCAGGATCAAGTCCACCAACTCCTTCATTTGTTCAAAGATATATTTTTATAATAGAAATTCTTCTCAAGCCCTTGCCAATTAAGCCCAGTTTAATAACTCTGACCATTTATGTGACATATTTCATTGTGGAAGAGCTAATAAAACCACAAATTATGTTCACAGTGCTCCCAAGAGGGAGATCATCATTATCACATCCTCACTCCTTTGATAGGGAAACTGAGGCAATGTGTTTTTAGGACATGTGGGACAAAATCTTCTTCTGCTGGGTATAATGGGAGAATCTCCTGGTTTTCCTCATCAGGAAGATGCAAAGGTGAAAAAGGGGGAGCCAGGCAGTGAAAACGATGTCTGTGGATCTTCCAGTTCTCTGCTGGGCATTTGAACTTAAAATGTCAGCAACACTCTTCTCCCTTGCTCTCAAGAGGAAAGCTGTATCTGGAGTAGGGCAACATGCCTTAATTTGAGAAATTTAATGCCTTCGAAGCACTACCAAAGCACAATTAGCAAATAAAGAAACCCCAGAAGTCAAGGCAGGAGACCTGAGTATGTAGTTCAAACATCAAAGGAATATTACCTGTGCTTTCATCTCCCTTTCCTCTTGTGAGTCAAAGATACAACATATTACTGCATATTTTAAGCATTTTCTGTTTTGAAAGCTTAAATGTCAGTGTAATTACCCCAATGGTAATTTCTGTTGTGCTGTTCCAGGCTGGTACTTCAGCAAAATCTCCCCAGTTTTCACATTATTATCTCCATCTCTGCCTTTGATAGGTTTGTGTCCAATTTGCTCTGGATTTGAACTGTCTCACATTCCTTGAAAATCTACTTGGAATGCTGCCAAATGAGGTATGGTACTGACTTTTGTGGGGCATTTTTGATGTCCTGCTTTCACCTGGTTCCCCCATCCTCTTTCCCAAGTGCAGGATCACCTGGCTGCACCGAGAGCCACAGCTCAGAGCGATCTGTAATGCAACCGCCTGGAACAGAACATAACTTTCACCTTTTTCTTTTTATCCATCTTCCTTTCTTTAGAATGAACTTTGCAGCTGAGGATTATTGACAAATCTGCTGGAAAAAGACGCGTGAAGAGCATCCTTTATGGTCCATCTTGTGGTAAAACGCGGGTATTTCTTTGCTCATTTGAATGTCAGTGGATTATTTATGCTGGTGCAATGTTTTCAAGAGATAAAATACTCCCCACTGTGCTACATGCAAATCTCTGCAATGTAAACATAAATAGTTGTTGCACATGCATAATCAAAGACATTTTTTATAATTATTGTTGGATAGTTCAGTCCTCTAATAGCATCATCTGGTGTAAATCAGTGTAGCTCTACTGAAGCCTGCAAAGCCCCTACCGATTTGTACCAGATGGGGCTCAAACTCTTCACTCTGAGTTTAGTCCTTTAAAAAAAAAGAGAGAGAGAAAGAAAAAAAAGCCCTGGTAGTCCTTGAAAATCAAGTTCTTTGTTCATTCATGGGAAGCTGGTAGAGCAAGAGTGGCAGGGACTTTTCTTGATCCATACTCAGCTCTTATCTAGGGAGAACATTTCTGCCACGAGGGAAAGCAGGAGGTTCTGTGCCAAGTGAGTTCTTGGCCCCTCTGCTCAGACTACTGCAAAGATTTGCCAGATAATGTCATTTGTAATGTGATCTCCTTTCTGCCAAGATTTGGACCAGGACCACCAGCTCTTTAGCACGGGCCAGCAGACACTGCCAGATGCTGAGAATTTGCAGTCATTCACAACCTGTGCTGCATTTTTAGACACCTAAAGGTGAAGGGCTGGAAATCTGGTTTGCTGTCCCCAGAGCGATCTTGTTTCACTGTCATTCAGCATTATCTTTTCCCCAACATTGTACACAGCACAAAGAACTTTCTAAAGCCACTTTGACACCTGATTTGACTCCAGCTGAAGACAACGACCTCAATTTCAGCCTTCTGGTTTTCTGTAGAAAACTGTGCTCTGAGTAAATCTGAAAGAAATATTCAGTAGCATCTGCTTTCACAAATTAATTTAGATGACATCATTCAAATAGGTGCTAGTGGAAGCTGCCCATGCAGATTTTAGTGCTATAAATATACATTTATTTCCAAATCATCAACAATGTCTTAGCTGCTGTACACAGTGTTTTATCAACAGACACAAAGTTAACCTTGCTTGCATAAGAAGAGCTGGAAAATTAGGAGTTTGCTCCCCCTCTTTTGAAGGCTGCTAGCAAAAATATCCACTAAATACCAAATACTGCCTATTAATAATAGATTGGAGGAGAGAGTTTTGACAGAAGTGAAGAGTACACACATACACATAGCACAGATGTACCCACCTTTCAAAGAACTAAAACTCTGCATTACTGTGCTCAGCTCTTTCAGGTTTACCTGTCAGATTTTTTTTCTCCTTGTGCTCTCCGTTTTTTGACAAGATCCTCCAAAAGAGTTGCTGTTATTCTTGTATAGGCTTGATGTGGACATAAACTTTTTTTTGCAAGAAGCCTGAGCTGCTGTTAGCAGCTTCTGAAGAGCTCCAAGTCCGACGTGGGTTTAATTTGTGGTGCCATGGCAGAAGTGTCTAACAATATAAGTCTGTTGGACATGTCGTCTGGGCTGTCACGTTCAATTTGCACATGACCTCCTGGCCAAAAAATGGGAAAGAAGTGGTAGAATGTGGGACTGAAAGCTTATATTATTGCTTTGACAGCTTCACTCATCTAGAAGTAATGCAAAATGCAATTTATATTTATACTCTCTGACCTTCTGTACAGAGAGTGAAACTATCTAATGATGGGCCATGGTAGCAGAGAAAGAAACAGATCTCAATACAGCTGGAATTTGTCTACATTTTTTTGCTTTTCAACCATTCAATTACAGTCAAAAGATAAATGAAACATGAAGAGTGCCTTGGTTAGGTAGTGACACAATTATTTTATAGTGAGTAGGTTCTGGCTTTGAGCCTTGGCAAAGGTTGCCATGCACACCTTGTTTCACTAGATACAGATAATCTGCCTGCTCCCACTGGACAAATCCCCTCTGCTTGGAGGTGTGTCCTTCTGCCCATCACAGGAGGAGAAGAAAGACACCAGCAACTCGGTGCCACTCTTGCCCTGTGTCTCAATATCCTCCAGAAAGGCTGATGCTCTAATCCTATTAACCAGGATAAATCAAGTCAGGCCCGGCTGTAAACGGGACGTGAGGCATTTCTGTGGAAAACAGGCAGAGAGGAAGGATGTGCCACGTTCTTCTCATCTGAGGGGCAGCACAGGGGTTTGTGTCCTCCCAGGGAAAAGCAATAAGTACAGCAGCCTTTGATTCTGACAGTAACTGCCAGGTAACACCTGCAGATCCTTAACAAAACATCTCAGAGCTGGTATCGTACTGCCACAGCCCAGCATCCTTCAGAGGGGTCCACTGCAGCTCAGAGCAGCACAGTTTGGCTCAAAGATTCAGCCTCCAGCTGCACCTCTTTCTCCCTTCTCATCCAAATGAGACACAAGATTTGAAGGAAAAGTTATTTGCAGGGATGAGCACTAAGAGAAGATAACAAACAGAAAGCAGCAAGTGTGGGGTTGATGCACCTCAGTGTATTTTGGACAACTACATCAGTTTGAGCTCATCTCTTCACCCCATTGATCCATCCTGCTTTAAGTAGGAGTCAACCCAAAGTCCACTGACCTTAGTAGTGGGAGTTTCATAAATGGTTGGAGGCTGTGAGACAGCTTTAGAAATTAGGTGCTCATATATAAACCATATATTGTTTTCTGTCATAATTGTTTTCTTCTGGTTTGCCATGTTTTGCTCTTGTACATTGAATTAATAAAAATCATTGGATGAAGATTTTAACTGATATCCAACTTTCTCCATGGAATTATTTTTTTAAAAGATATGTGTTGACAATAATAAACCATTAAACTGATGGTCACTATACAGTTAATATGTCAGAAAAGAATAAAAATGCAGAAACAAAGGCTATGAGAAGGTCATGTTTCATAAATAAATACAATAAGATGAGATAACTGAGACAAAATAGTTCACTGATGAGAGGCTGAGTGAAGATTAATATGCAATTTATCTTTTGGTTTGTTTCTCAATGAGAAAGAGCAGTTTGTCCTAACTATTGCTTATCCTACAGGTTGAAAAATTCTTACTTCTGCACCTTTTGGAGCAGAATATGATTATATTTATTAAATTATCAGGGAAGTTGGTATCTAGCTGATTTGTGGAGCTTCTTGCCCTGGTCCCTGCAGGCTGGTGCACTCCCCTGGCTTTCCAGGGTGTAATACAAACCCATGGGTTTAAGCCTCAGGCCACACATGAGGACTGGGAGCCCTGGGGTGACTCCCTAGGGACGAGGAGCAGCTCTGAGGATGCCCAGGGCTGTGTGAGGGACACTTTGCAGCATGAACCTCACACTTGGTGCACATGGTTACATCAATACCCACCTCCCCAGGGTTCCCCCAGCCACAGAGTGCTACAGCCTGGCCAGGGGGATCTAACCAGAGGATCTGCTTCCTTTTCATTCTTTTCTTTCCAAGTGGACAGCAAGAATAGAAAACATGAGTTAAAACAACCCAAAAACTCCCCCAACACACCTACATAAACAAAACCTTGTCTAGGTCTGACTCCTGCTGGTGCCACCACAGGCTTTGCCCTTGGCAGAAGCAGGAAAGGGATGAGGTCTCTGATTTGAGGGGGAAGTAGAGGAATGCCCCCCGGTAATTGCAAAGTTGCTTTTGCAACCTCTTGCCCACAGCTGGTACAGCAAGCAGTGTGTGTCTCCTCTCACACACTGCACAGATCTTTTCCAGCTGAGTCACTAAACCAGGAAAAAATGGAGCAGTTGAGCTGGCATTTTAGAGGACTGATTTGGAGGGGGGTGGGAGGAAGAAATCTCCCTTTTTTGTCTGTATCTTTTTTATTTTTATTTTTTTCCACCAAGCTGCTGGAGTGAAGCAGTTAATAGTGATTTTTTTTTTTTTTCCATCATTTTTAATCCACAACCCTGCCCTGTACCTGCCCTTATAATCCCCTAGCATGTGCTGGTGACATCACATGGCCATCAGCTCCCAGCTCCATCCCTGTGACTGTCATTAACTGTTGCAAGCAAATGAAAAATGACTGGGAGACTCGGTGGCTCCCACCAGTGACCTTGGGTATTATTAGAATGACCTCGCTTTGGCTGGACCATAGGAAAAAAAAGAAAAACCTTTCTTGATATCATCGCTGGGGCTGACTGAGGCTGTTTGCAGCGAGGAGCGGGGAAAGGAGTGGAGAAAGCCATTAAAGAAAGCAAAGTAAATGTTATGCAAAGATGCAGTGGCCATAAATACTTGATCAGAGGCGCAGCCCCAGCAGCAGCCCCACAGCCTGACCCCTTGCCAGGACATGCTGGGCGATGCTGGGGTTACAGAGCACCTTGCTGGGAGTATTTTTTAACCAACCTCTTCTTTGTGATTTGTCTGCTTGGGCTTTAAAGGAAAATAAATCACGTGTGACCACTTAAGGGCTTGTTGGCCTCTCACGCCTTATATCCTGACATTTTTACTTTTCTGGTAATACACACAACTCTGTAAGCAGAGGAAGGGGCAGGCTGGGCAGGATGAACATTTTTTTGGTGCAGTATAACACAAGGAAAATGTGTCTTTATGTCTCTGTGTAAATACACCTCCTCTCTGTGCAAACACGTGTGTACAGTGCATGTTTATTAATGTGCATATGTATGTAAGCATAAATACTTACACAGCACTTGTTTGTGTATTATTGTGTGTGATTGTGTATTATTCTCAATGCACAGACATGTGGACATAAAAGGAACAAATATTCATTGCATGTGTCTGATGTTGCCTTCTATATAATATATAATAGTACATATATCTATATCATACAGTGGTCATGCTTCTTCCAGTGTACTCTGGAGATATTAGCAATAAAAATAAAGAATTAAAACAAGAATAAGAATTAAAAAAAATGAGAATGAGAATGAGAATAAGAATAAATAAGAATAATTCACCTATCTGGGTCACGAGGATGTTCTGGTGTTTAGTGCCCTCCCTGGCAGGGGCTTGCAGGCTTCCCCAGGGCAGGGGCTGCCCAGGACCCCCAGCTCTGGTCTGGTGGTGCTGGGAGATCACTCCAGGCTGCACTGCACTACCGGGGGCTGGGTGGGCACCGCCTGCCCTCGGGGTGCCTCGCTGTGAAATAGTTAAAGCCCTGGGTGCACACAAAAGCCATCCTCCCGCCGCTGTCCTGCCTGGCTTCTCCCCGCTGTCAGCTGGAAATGGATCTGATGCCCTCTGGACTTTAACTCCCGACGAAAAGGGCATTTTATTACAGGTTATGACAAGTTGCAGAGAGACTTGGAGAACTCAATAAGAAGAAACAGCGAGTGGAATCGAGGGGCAGGAGGGGAACGCTGCAGATGTTTGACAGGCAGATGGAAGATGGGTTCAGAAGGGAGGTGTGAGCAGGGATGGTGAT
>NC_031779.1:15630188-15633730 GCF_001522545.3 Parus major
TGATGCTGCCGGAGGGAGCGCTGCTCAACCTCCGCCGGGCAGGGGCTCCCCGGAGCGGGGCGGGGGTTGCCCGACAGAGCCCCGCTACCAGCGGCAGCTCCTCAGCAGGGAAAAAGGAGCAGAGAGCTCCAAACCTCCTTCCCCCCTCCCCCCCCCCTCCATTAAACCTGTGCTTTCTGCGCCTCTAGAGAGCCTCTGTCCCCTTTGAGCGGCGCAGGATGCGCTGTGTGCGGCTGAGGTGGGAGGGATGGGCTGCAGGTGCCTTCCGCACCCAAGTGCTCCTGTTTTGGGCCGGGAGGGCATCTCTGCGGGCTGCAGGGGATGGGAGGGCATCTCTGGGGGCTGCAGGGCAGGGAGAGCATCTCTGCGGGCTGCAGGGCAGGGAGAGCATCTCTGCGGGCTGCAGGGGATGGTATCGGCCCGCGGTGCCGGGCGGAGCGGGCAGGGAGCGGCGCTCCCCCGGGCCGCGCTCACCCCCGGCTCTCGCATCCCGCTCCTTGGACCCGTCACGTATCCAGAAGGATGCCAAGGACTTTATGGAGTCTGTCAAGCACTCAGTACTTCTGTCTTTAGTGGCATCCTCATAGACAAACTTCGCAGGTGTTAAAAAAATATGCCGGGAAATAATACTACTAATACTAATAAAAAAACCTCAACAAGCTTAACAGCTGCTCAGGGACACTGCAAACCATCTGATTTTGCAGGATAGGGCTACCATCCTAATTCTCCCTGGCAGCTTTTCAAGTGCGTTTCATCGCTGGTTGCCAATGGAGGATGGCTCTGTCTCTCCCTTCGAGCCCTGCCGGGTGTCTCTGGGAGAGGTTTGGCACCGGGAAAATCAACTCCCATTTCGGGAGCTGGGAAAAAAAAAAAAAAGGAAAAAAAAAAAAAAAAAGAGTGCTGGTGTCTGGAAAAGAAAGAGTAATAATGATTTTAAAAAAAGTTTTGAAGTGTCAGACTGTGAATTTAAGAGTTTCAGCCCGGGTAATGTAGTGCCTTATGGCAGGTGAGCACTGCACGGGCAGCCCCTCACCCTCCTCGGGACAGGGAGAAACGCGACAATCGCAGACAGTTTGGGGACACTCGTGTGCTTTAAGGGTGACCTCTGTGCCAGCCTGCCACCCCCGTGCAAGCCACGAGGCACACAGGGTTTGGTCGGGAGGGCTGAAGGCAGGAATCACGGCACGAAGGACTCCTGCATCCCAAAGGATGCTCCCGCAGCCCTCTCCAGCCGGCCGGGTGACAGTCAGCTTGTTATTTCTCTTTGGCTCGTGGGTCTTGTTTCGGGTTTATATTTGTTTTTGAAGTGTTGAAGCCCCAGTAACACGAAGGGTTTCCTCGGAAGGAAAAACAAACCCCAACGAAATCCCAGAGCAATCTTCACCGCGAAGCAGAGCTGCCTGTTTCTGGAAATTATGCTTGCAGAGAGGGTGAAAGTCATGAGCCTCTAACCAAAAATGTAACAAACCCTGGCCAGTATCACAAGGGCAAACTTCCCGTGGGCCTCAGGGTTTGCTGTTATCCTTGCTTACACTGATAAGTCCTTTTTCTAAATCCGCCAAAGTTGCTTGCTCTTCCCTTTCATGTATAAAGTTACCAAAATCTGACAGATAAGACAGATTTACTGTTTCTGGATAAGACTTATGGCCACACATAAGAGACCACACTGCAAAAGATCAGTTAAAATGTGTTGCTGTTTCAATGAAAGACTGTTGAAAAAAACCCTGTTTTTACTTTAAACGATAGTGTGAGGAAAATAATAATATAGTAAGAGGGGGAAAAGAGGCAGCTCCCAGAAGAATAAAGACATTTTCTGCTCCGCTGTCACTCGTGTTTTCACCTGTATGTGTGCTTTCCAGAGCAGGCAGTGTAGCTCAGGAAACTGCTTTTCTTCTCCTTTTCTTCTGTTTTATTTCAAAATGCAGCTGACACCTTCACGGGTACATGACATTATCGGCACTCACACTCGAAGACAGGGCTGGGGAATGTGGTGGGAGCATGTGTCAAGGATGAAGCAGAAAAGTGCAAATTTAGAAAGTCTTGGAAGTTTTTCTGAAAGCTGTCTGAAAAGACAAATTAGTGGGGATTCCTGCGATTACAACATAAACATTTTGAACTATTGTTGGAGACCTTTATAATTTAAAGAAGGGCGAGCAATTTCCCAGTAGACAACTATTTGTTCCTTTCCCTTCGGTGACAAGTTTTTTGCCTACATTTGGTGTTTTGTAGCGCCACTGCTTTGGGGGAAGAGAGTCCAAACCAAACTTCCTCACCTCACTGCTAAATCTCAGCCTTCCTTTGGTCATCCAAAACTATTTGAATTTGAACCAGCGAGTCCCATAAGTTTTACAAACCCGAGTAGAGAAATATCCCATCCAAGAGTGGATTAGCACTCAGGGAGACAAATCACAGCACAACAGCTAAAATAAAAATCAAATAAAATGAAGTACAGGCTCTTGATGAGTTTTATTTTTAATTTACCTGTTTTACACTTAAAAAAAAAAAAAGTAGCAAAAGAATCGAAGGGACGAGAAATAGCTTTAAAGGTAAACAGGAGAGGAGAATGGGGGATTTAAGGAAGAGCAAAGCCAGGCAGGAGTGAGGCTGCTGGAAACCAAGAGTTCTTCTGCTCAGTTTGAGAGATGAGCGAGCAGACACAAAGCTGGGGCCGGGCACAGGAATCTGTGCCAGAGGCACAGAGGGCATCGCCCTTCCCTGAAGCCCCCAGCCCTAGGATAATAAACTCAAGTGTCTGCCTGTCTCAGCCCTGCCCATCTTCTTTAGCCAACTTGACAAAGTGGAAGAAATATGACATGTGAATTATTAAAGAGGAGGCAGTTGACTCCTAACCTCTGTTGCTTTTTCTCAGAACCCATTACCTGAGAATTTATCTTGCAGGAATTACAGTGTCTGAAAGCTTCGGGAGGAGCAGCGAGGAGGGAGGGGGGCGTTTGAATAAGAGTTTTGAAGAAATACCGCTGAAAAGCACCAGGTTTCACCTTAGCATTTGCGCCACTCAAGAGGAGGATAACGTGTTAGAGAAAACAAGCCATTCCTCCTCAGAAGTGGATCAGGTCGCCACAGGGAGCCAGGGAATAAAATCCGGACTGAATTTAAAACGGCTATCGCCACTTAAATACCTTTAAAAAGTAGAAAGGGGAAATGGAAAGCTTTTTTCATGCTTAAAGTTTGTCCTTTAGCCCCGTTCTTAAAGTTAACGAGGGCTCTTGATAAATAATGTCGCCCCCCGCCCTGGGGGGAGAGGGGCTCTGCGGTGTGTCCTGCTCTTCCCCCGGCACCCAGAGACGGGATTTAACTCCTGCCAGGGATGTAGAGCCCAGAATCTCGGGGGAAAAAGCTCTGGGTACAGACTCCAAAGTTTAGAGGTTCTGCCATAACCTTCCCTACAAAAGTTTAAGAGTGCGGTGGAACTGGTGGGTAATTCCCAGGCCGGGCAGTGTTGGCTGATTTTTCTTCCCAGGAATTCGTAGCACAGGGACAGATCGAATGGCACGGACATTGATTTTCCTTTTTTTTTTTTT
>NC_031779.1:15633814-15729418 GCF_001522545.3 Parus major
GGGGTGATTTTTCCAGTCCTTTGGGCATAGATTTGTATCTACCGCTGCCAAGCCTAAGGTAATAATTGAATCTCTCCCAAATCTTGGTGATAGAGCAGTCAGAAATGACTCCATCTGACAGCAGAGCCATGAGGCAAGTGATGGATACTATTGTCCAAGCCTGACCCTCCATTAACACCACCTATCAGCATCTGTATTCTGTCACCAATTCCCATGCCGGAGCCAAGAGGGGTGACTCTAATATTCTGAGCACATTGAAGGCTTCCATGCTGAGTTCAACCCTGCATCAACTAAATGGGTGGAGAGGATGACCTAAACCTTGCTCTCTCTATCTCCACTCGCCTTATTACCCCACTCCAATCCCATTGTTTTGCAGGTGCCTGCAATTTGCTCCTTATCTCCTCACTGTTTATGAGGGCTCCTTTTTATTAATACAAAGGGAGAAATGTTATTAATATTAATTAACAAAATAAAAAATGAAGCAGTTTTGGGAATCCACCAAATGAATAATCTCATCTCCTAATTGGAGATGAAGTGGTGGTGGGGGGGAGGAGGTGTAAGAGAAACAGATGACCTACTGGGTGACAGGCACAGGTTGGAAGGGTGACATTTTATTGTAAGCCTCCCTATGAAAGGAAGAAAAGGAAAGGACCAGTCAATTTAATGCAGGGACCAAGAGTGCAAGAGTGTTGCTAAGAGACAGAGATGCTGCTAAAGTTCTGTGAGAAGCTGTACCCTGACCTTATGCAAATGGAGGCTTCCAACTCTTTGTGGAAAGGCTGCAAATTCCACCCACTGTGTCACCAATACCTGGCATCGAGCCTTTTATTCAAATGTTCTCTAAAAACACACACGCAGAGGATGTGACAAAGCATGACACATTTAGGGCTGGAAGGGGGGGACACGAGGGGGGGCAGCAGGGAGGGGGAAGGACGGATCTCATGGTGGAAATGTCACCCATCCATACCTCCCAGAGCCTGTCATCTTCCCGAGCTGAGAGACGACCCTAAGGAATCCTAAATTACCTTAATCCAGATCTATTAAGAGTCATAAATAGCATCTACTCCTTGTGCGTGGGAGCAGCTTTGGGAAAACAGAGGAGCCACCACGATCTGCTGGCTGTCAGAGCTCTGTACCTACATCTGCAGCACCTACGGCTGCCCAGGGACTTCCTTCTGCATCTCATTACATCCCGTGGTCAAAATAAGCCAGAGAAAACCCCCAGGCGCCCTTTAGCCAGGGCCCAGAGCTATGGGGAAACATTAAATCTGGGGGAGCAGGGAGGTGGGAACACTCCCAGCTCAAACACAACCTTCACCAAGGATTCAAGGTGAAGTGAGTGACTCTAGAGCTGTTCTCACTGCAATCAGCAGAGAGTAAATACCCGGGTAAATCAATACAGATCCTCACCTGATGGAAAACAAGGCTGGATTTTTTTTTTTTTTAATGGAATCTGAGTTTCAGACGGGCATCAGAGTGATTGAAGAGTTATCTGGGGGAAAAAAAAATTAAAATCTAAAATCACAGTTGTGCCAACTTTCTTCCTAGTATATTAAACACCTGTGGATGCTGCATATGGGGCTCCCCAAAGCCCCCAGACTTTTCCCTCCCAGCACCTTCCTCACACACAAATGGCAAATTGATATTTTGCCATGAACCTGCAGGTTTGTGATGCAGTAAAAGGCAGGGCTGCTTGTGCTCAGAATGATAAATAATAATAATAAAAAAGGGTAGAATGACCTGGGCTTCTCCCTCGAATGGGATCGAGATCAAGTGCTCCAGGACAAGCTCGCCCTGCCGGGCTGAGCTTGCGGTGCTTAAATTCGATACCTCTCTGTTTTCCACACGATCTGGAAATTATCGGTTTACTTTCATTTCAGTTGATCCTCGGGGCGCTTTTGGGACTCCGGCGGCCAATTTTCCTTTCACAGGAGATAGGATTTCTCTGTCCGCCCTGAGCAGCAACTGAAAAGTGACTCAGCTGCGGTCAGCAAAGTAAGGTGATGCCTGATTACTCATCTTTGAGACACTCGGGGTTTGCTTGGGCTTCAAACCGTCTCGGAAAGTCGAGCTGGGAGAAGCAGTAAAAAAATTTAAAACCCCTCTGTCACCATCAGATCCACCTGATTCTCCTCGGCCCCATCCCTGGTAGGGGAAAAGCTGCTTTGGACATCTCCTGTCCTCAGGATGCCCCAGAGCAGCTGGAAAACGTGACCCTTCACGAGTGCGTGACTCAGCCCGGTGGGTGGAGGTGGCACTGAGAGGGCCACGCTGCTCCCTGCGCTGCCACCCGGGCTCCGGGGCTGCTCCCGGCTCAGCCCCGCGCATCCCCCGCGGGATGGGGGCTGCAGGTCCCCCCTACACCAGGTGGACACAGTAAATGAAGTTACCCCTGCAGATTGCCCAGTATATATGTGTGATTTGTTGTGTTTTTTTTTTTTTCTCTAATAATAAGAATTTTCATAATGTGCGCAATACTATTAATATTTCATATTATCAGTGCGTGTATGGTGAACTTTGTAATGGGAAATTCAATCGCCGCTGTAAATATTAATAGAATATGAAATGAAGCCACAGCTTCCATGTAGCACTGACAGTAAAACGGAGTGAACATGTGGTGGCCCTGGGGCAAGATAGGCCTTTCCTCTTGTCTCTCTCGCTTTATTACATTAGCCCGAGCCTCTCCTTACAGTCCTGGGCTCAGAAGCTGAAGTTCACAGGTCAGCCATGACAAATGTCCCCACGTCTAGCCAAACAAGACCCCCTGGCCTTGCCATTACATTTGCCCAACAAGCCCCTGGAGAGTGCTCAAGGGTGGCTGGTGCAGGTAAAGAGCTCCTTAGCGCAACTTTCCAAACGCGTCCGGGGCTCCTGCAGGGCTGGCTCCGGGCAGAGCCTCCCCCCGGCACCGAGCCCACCGGGGGTGTCCTGTCCCGTCCCGAGCTGTGATTTCCAGGAGATTTCCTCCCTCTCCGAGGTGTCCCGGGGCACCCGCAAGGTTCGGGGCATCCCCGCGGTGCCCGGCCGGGACAGGGCGGCCCCACGGCGGCTCTGGGGCTCTCCAGGGCCGAAGGAGAGCACCAGGAATCGAACTCCTTCTTGGCTCCTCAGCCCCGGATTTTTTGGCTGACATCAGCCCCGGACCGGCAGCCTCCCAGGCTTTTGGGGTTTTTCCAGTCTTTCCGCTATTTGCAGGATTTTTCTTGTACAAACACCACTTCCAACCGCTTCCTTTTTACAGCGGGCATTAATCTCCATTTGTTAGGGGAAACCTTGTCAGAATTTCCTCCCGCTTTTCCCCACGGAGGTTTGGGCTGCTCGGTGATTTATGCCGTGTCTCCCCGGGGCTCGGTGCTGACTTTTCCCGTGCCTCGAGCAGTTTGGGGTGGGCGGAGAGGGGCGTGAAGCCCCCGCCAGCCCCCCAGAACAGCCCGGGGCTCTGCAGCCCGCAGGGACAGCCCGCAGGGTCGGGGCCTGTCGGGAACGGGTTACAGGTGGGGAAGTGGGACAAGGACACCGGGAAGGGAATTCTGAAGGGACTCTTCAGTGAGTGGAAAGTAGGAAGTTAACAAATGGGCGATAATCCCGAAGAGTACTCGGGCGGCAACTCTTTTTATCTCAGTAAGCAAAATTTCTCACTTGAGAGGGGGAAAACACAAGGCACCCCGAGAGCCCCATCCCCTCCTCCATATTAAAAAAAAAAAAAAATAAAAAAAAGGAAAAAAATCCAACCAAAAACCCTGTGATCAGCCCCTACCAAAAACTTTTATTTCAACAAATACCCGTGACAACTGATTTCTTTCAGGAAATTACAATATTTTAGTATTTATCTGACAAACTCTCTTTAAAAAAAATTTAAGCACCCGCGTCTCTGTCGCTTCTCCAGCCGCTCCTGTCCCGCAGCAGCGAGAGATGCCGAGCTGGGAGGGAAGAACCCCCGGTCCCTTCCTCCTTGGAGCGGCTCGTCCCTAATTGCATGCCAAGAAGAAACAGTTCTCGGGAGCCTTTTAGCCACCCGGGTTGTGAAATCATGAATGAAAAGGAAATAAACCCTAATGCGCAGCCAGGAACCGACTCCGGCCACTTCTACATTGACTTATTCTTTTAACAGCTTCTGTATTTTTCCAGCGTCGTGGCTCACGTACTTTGTACAGTGTCTGTGGCTTCATTAAAAGCTTTCTATTATATCCCCCAGGAAAATGCAACTGTCACCTCTCCGTGCCTTTTAAGAAGAGTTGCACTTTCAAAGAATATTTTTCTCCCCTTTTACTAAAAGAAACAGCACTGAATTCAGGTTTTGTAAGTGTTAAATAACTTTCCCAGCGTGTATTAAAGAAAGATTGTATTTTATCAACAGCTGATTGATGCGGCCATGTGATCCTCTCGGTTTGTCTATAGTATCATATTTATTTAACCTGCTGGGGGACTGTGTTCAGGGGCCGCTTGCTCCCGCTGGCAAGAGCACACACATTACACACTACCCCAGGTATTCTGATTGATTGTTCCCACCCCACAGCCTTTGGATCATAATTTAACACAGCAGGTCCTACAGCACAGAGGAGGTTTTCGTGAAATGCAGCAAGGGGTTTCTCTGAGCCAGTACCGCGCAGCTACCAGGCTTTTCTGAACTAAAAATTTGATGTTCGGGGAGAGGTGGAGAGGCGCTTGCAGAATCGTGATGCGAACGGTGGCACACGCAAACGCCTTTAGCCTCTACATTTAATCCAAGCCCTTCATTTTTAACAAGTTCTTCCTGCAAATGAGCATTTCCCGGGACTTTCGGAGCACCCGGGTGCGGCACCATCACGAACGTCAAACACTCCGTAGCGGCGGTCGGTCAATTATATTCAAGCATATTTAAAATGCGGAGAGAGTCAGACGTCAGTTTTCTCCTCACTTTCCTCAAATGAAACAGTTCAGAAAGTCTTTTGGCTGCCAGCTGCTGTTTGGCCCCAGAGAGGAGATAAAAAACAAAACACCCATCACACCCCCCCTCCCCCAAAAAAACCCCAAGCCCCTCAACCCCCCCAGTCCACATCATGCCCGCTCTGCAAATTGTTTAACAAGCTCTGTGATGAATTAATTTGCGCGGGGAGCTCTGGATGCCGGCGGCTGGTCCCCGCAGCGGGGCTGCTCTCCCTGCCCGGGCAGAGCGGGGCATCCCCGGCCGAGGTGCGGGGTGCGGCTCCGAGCTGCCTCCCCTCCCAGCCCCGCTGCGGGGCAGCTGGGCCACGCTTCTTTATGGTATTAATTTATTTTTTGTGTTTATCTTGCCTGCAGCCACGTTTTGCTACGGAAAACAACGTTTTCCAACTTTTTATATTTTTTAATTTATTTTTTTTTTTAAGTGAGAGTAATTATTTCTTTTTCTAACCATTTCCTCCAGCCGGGTCAGGGATGCGCTCAGGGGTAGGTCTTCGCCCTCCAGCCGTCTCTCCGTGCTTGTGAGGGACTTTTTTCCCCTCTGTGCCCCTTGGAGAAGTGGGGATCTCCCTCGTTTACTGTCGGGAGGTCGCACCTTGTCCCGCAGGAGGCCCCAAAGCCGTTCTGACCCCCGGGCTGGGTGCGGGCCGGGAGCTGCCTGGCACCCGGCGCTGTTTACCCATGACTCAGGGCCAGGCGAGGGATGCAGGGGCTCGGCAAGGTGAGGGAGATGGCAAAGGAGGTGCCGGGTAATGGATCGGCTCCAGTTCCGCAGTGCCGCGGGGCAGAGGCGTATTGACACATCACGTTAATCAGTAATTTTTTAAAGTTTTTTTCCCTCTGGTGGGTACCGGTGACAAATAGCTCCACTCTCCGGGCTCGTAACCCTTTTGTGGCCGGGGACCTTCTCCCTGCCCGCCTTCCCGGTACCGATGGGAGCTCATCCCGCTCACCCCTCGGGAAACACCCCCGGGGGAGGCCGGATGGATTTCCCAGGACATTTCTCCTTCCCAGCTTAATTTTGCTCAGGGAAAATCCTGCCACTAAGGACCACCTGCACTGGGATCTCTTCAGCAAAGGCGGTTTTATGGTCCTTTCGGAGGAGGGCACGGGGAGCGCTTTTACTCCCACAGCGGAGACTTTCCGCATTACCTGTTCTGTTGACAAAGTAAAGTAAATCCCACTTAAAAACACGATTCCTAGTCTCTGTGAGAATGAAGTATATATGTTTTTAGGGCTTGTTAGTGCCAGGTCATATTGACTGATTCTTGAATAGTTGCCATTGTGCCGCGCTTGCTAAAGGAACCCGAGCAAACACCGCCCGGGAAAGGCTTGTGGTTCCCTGCCACCGCCGGCTGCGGGCTCGCAGCCAGCCTCTCCCTCCCCTGGCTAATCTCTTCCTTCTAAATTTGTTTAGGGGGAAAAAAAAGAGAAGATAATTCCTGGGAAGGTGGGGAGGGAGAACGGATCAAACAGCGCGGGTAGGGTCATGCACCTCCGAGGCGGTCCCGGGGCGAGCATCAGCCAGAGGGAGAAGGAGCGCGGCCGGGGGCTCCCATCGCTTTTCTCGCGGGGGTGCCGATTCTCCCAGCCCTGGAAAAGGCTGATGCACCCTCCGTGGGCTGCGGGGCAGGGCTGTCGGCTGCGGCAGGGTGCGGGCAGGGGACGGCGGCTGTCTGTGGCAGGATGCGGGGCAGGAGCCGCGCCCTGCCCGCCCCGCGATGCGGGAGCGCCGGGGCCGGAGCCGCCCCAACCCCGGCTCCCCTCCCCGAGGAGCTGTGGGGGGAAAACAACAACGTTTGTTCATTCCAAGCCTCGGCAAACAGCTAAACTAGTTTACACAGTTGGTTTTGACGAACGAATAAATTGTTTTCTTTAAGTACACCGTCCTAAGCAAGCACACACTTTAACTAGTTTTCCTAGGAGAGAGCTTTTTACTAGATTGCTTTTTCATTGCGTGGCTATCGGAATGAGATAATGACCAAAGAGGTGGAACCTAATCAGCCTTTTAGTTGAGTTTAAAGAGTCTAGAGGTAGTTTAAAGGTAGCTTTGGTCATGTTTGCTGGGCAGCTGCGATGTTTGCACTACCACGTTATGATGGGGAGAGTAATGTGTTCGATAGATAAGCGAAAGAGGCTAGCCAAAAAGCAAGGTCAGGTGTGATAAGACTTGACACTTTTACTCATTTTTCACACACATAAAAGGAAACTTTAAAATATGAAGCAAAAAGAAGGAAAGACTCGACATGCTAACATCTATCATAAAAACTGTACATTAACAGACCTCACTTCTTATTTAATTAGCCCAAAACCTTATCATAGTTTGGAACATGTCATGCCATTAAAAAGTAAAAGAATTCTTCTATTTTGTTAGCACCTAGGTATGCTCTAAAAATAAAACCTCCCTGTTCATGGGATAACTACACAATTCCCTTTCTCCTCCTTCATGTTTTATCTTCACTTTCTAAAGTAGTTAATAAAATAAGTTATAAGCTGAAGATAAGAGTCTGAGTGTAATCAATAGGGAAGGGAGGGCATAAGGTTCTAATAGAGACAAAAATCCTGGAGGAAAAGGAAAAAAAAATCTCTCTCTGGATTTAAAATTTGTGCAAAATAAAACCAGCAGGTACTGACGAAGAAATACAAAGTGCAATATAACCAAATGATCAATGGCAAAACCAACTCCCTTAAATAAGAGCTGCTGTGACTTGACTGGTATTTTAGAAATACTGGTGTCCAGGAGGACAGCTACATATTATTGATCCTGCATTCTACGAAAAGAAATTGATTTTTGCCATTTGTACAAGAATTCTATACCAGAACTTACTACATTTCTTATTTCAGGAAACTTTTCTGCCATCTTCTGTTGAAATCTAAGCTACATTTTGAAGATCAATCTCTCCTCAACACCCACCTTATATTTTCCATAGAGGAAAATTATTTCAATTCCCATTCAACAAGAAAGTGGTATGATACTATTTATAGAACTATCTTAAACCAATTTTCAAAGGCAACTTCTGCTAGTGTACTGAGGCACTTACACATCTATGTCCAAAATATGGTTTCTCAAAATGTCTGTGTAGCTGCTGGTCAAAATAAACCCAGAATTAGTAGGCACTGCAGCTTTTTTCCTTGAAGCCTGGCTAGCACCTAGAATTTGCCTTTGGGCAGGTCTAGGGCTCTCTATCCCTTGGCAAGGCTGACCAGTTTGGTGTTTTCTGCTTTTTCTCTGAGCCCTTCACAAATGACGTTGCTGCTCTTGCCCTGCGGGTCTTTTAAAGAGAAAATGAGCTGGGTGAAGAAAGGGGACTGCCCTGCTCTCTTTTCCCTCCTGGAAGGTGTGATTTCCCTGCCTTTCCATCAGTCCTCCAAGGGTTAGACCAGCCCCAAAGAGATGGTGAGCTACACTCAAGGTCCTCCTCTGTCTGAGAGGACCTAAGCTCCTGCTCCATCTCTGCTGGGAAATGAAAAGAGTCACGTTTTCATCAGTTCCTCCTGAAATGCACTCTGCAGAAAAATGGGCCAGAGACAATGCAAACATGAGCCTGTCCCCGTGTGTCAGTAGTTAGAGCCAGCAGCAGGGAAAGAGAGGAGGAAATGCAGCTCTTGGATGAAGCTGGAATCCCCTGGGCTTTCAGACACCTAAAGCAAAGCTGCTGCAAACCCCAGCCCTCAAACTCCCCAGTTATCACTCCAGCTCATAAGGGAATGGGACTGGATGCTGAATGGTCCCTGGATTCCCACTCCACGTTGGGACAAATACCTGAGGACAGACTGAAAATTCACCCAGAGCAGCCTGGTCTTGGCACAGCTTTGCCGTGGAGCTCAGTGCAGTGCTGGGTTTCGAGGTCCCTGAGCACTGTCACTTACTGTGACTCACTGTGCCAGCAAACAGCTCCTAATCAGGTGGGGCTCCAATGCCTGCATTGTTCCCAGCCAGGGCATTCCATGTGTGCTCACACATCCAAGCACAGGATACGGCTGAAGGATGTAAGGCTTAGGAGCTTTAGGTGCCCGAACACCTACAATGCTTTGTCAGAGGGGGCTGACACACACCTGAGTCACTCAGGTATTTTTGGTGATACTGCTCTCGAGCACCTGCTTAACTGAGCCACATGAAGGATCTCAGGGACGTGACTGAGGCACCTCATGCCTAAAAGCAAACGTTTGGGCTTTGCCCAGCAGGGATGAGCTCACACCCACTCAGGGATCATGTCTTAACACGCTGCTGGATCATGGCCAGGGCAGCAAACTCCAGAAAGCACACATGGGGTAAAGAAGGTGAACAGCAGTTTCTCAGGCTTAGCAATAGTCCTGAAAAGCTCAGGGTCTGCCAAAGCCAGCACTGCACTTCCAGCAAGGACCAGTGTAAGGATGACAGAGGGTTTTTCCACATCACCCCAGCTTGGGACAGATGTTTGTCTCCAGCACATTTCTTCCTCCGCCCCTGAGTCCCACAGGAAAACCACCGGTGGCTGCAAACTTCCCTTGGAGTAATGGACAGGCAACCAGATTACATTATCCATATGGAAAAAAAATAATAAAAAGGAACCTTGGGCCCTCAGGAATTATTTTCTTCCTATAGAAGCCACCTTGTACACTTCTTTTGGTCTCATTTTAATAATCTATATCACTGTTGTTTTTTAGCTGATTTTAATGTCAACTGGGGATTAATGTGCATTAATTAAATTGACTGTATTTTCTTTAATGAGCACAAAAGGATTTTATGTTAATACTGATGATCCTAATAAGGATTCTGTCTACTTATCTGTGTTTTCTCAACATCCTGAAATATTTTATTAGGAAACAAATTAATTTAGTTACTATCACAGGGTAAAAACAAAAGCTATCAGGTGACTGCTGACTGGCTCTGATGATTAAGCTCTAAGTACTGCACATACTGTAGGACTGTTCACTGCAATGCACTACTTTAAACTTAATTTATACCCTTTTTATGGCATTGACCAACTTTTCTAGATTGAAAGCCGCTATTAAATGAGTACCTGAGTAGCCTTAAAAGAGATGCAGGAAGAAATCTGGGTAAGGGCCCATTCTCCTTGCCTTGGAGTGAGTTACTAACAAGTAGGAAACAGGGAATTAGCTGGAACCAGATGCTACAGAGTGATTACAGACAGGTAGACAGGTATCCATGTGTACAACCCCCTTTCAGCTGCTCAGATTGATAATGCAAATTAGTTTTTAACTTGTTAAAACCCTGTAATATAATAACAATCATTCACAACAAATGAAAGAAATACATTTATTTGCATGCATGAATATATCTCTGTCAATATATTTTTATACATTCACAGCTGTTCAGAGCTTGAAAGACACTTGACTTGCTGAGCAAGCATTTAATAAAAAGCCCATGGAAATGTTAATTAATGGTATTTGGTACTAAATGCTCACTTTGATGCTAAAATGTTACGCTGTGCAGATTTAAAATTCATTCGGCATTTTTTGCCCTTGTTACCATCTGCAAATTTCCACCCCACACCCCATTCTCACATCAGGTTGCTGAAATAATTTGATAGTATTATAGCATATGCCAGTAATGAACACTGGGGATGGCTTCTGATCCCACTACACCTGTTTAACATCGTGGCTCTCAACTGCCTGATTCCTGTCAGTTGTTTGCCTCTTTTCCCCCACTATCCCAACCCAAACCACCCTTGGTTTTAGCTCAAATTTGTAGGAAGTCCCTCAAAGAACTCCCAAGAACTTCAGCAGCTGCCATGTTTTAAACAAATAAAAGCAATTCCAGTGAGTTCAGAAAAAAATATTCTGCTGATCTAAGTTAGGCACAAAATAGTCTGTGAGATCCAGCAACAAGCAGAGATGTAAGAAACCTGGCAGTGGCTCTGGGATACCCTGGGAAAAGGGAATCTGAAGGATTTCAGGGCTAAAATCACACCTGGAGCATGGAAAGGAGCTCTGTGAATGATCTCTGAATCCTACCAAAGGTAATTCTGGTTTCCTAAGATCTGTAGCATTATGAAATTCAGCCAAGAAAATGGTAAATGTATATTTTTAAGGCTGATAATAAGGTAAAGTGCAAACTGATTGAAAATATCTATATTATAGAGAGAAAATATTGCTTAAATTTCAAAGACTTTAAAATTAAACTCTGTTTAGAAAAATGTGACTGATTACACAACTCCTTATCTTTTCATTTTCATTTGTCCTAAGTTTTCCATGTAAATGAAATCACAATAATAACTTAAACATATTTAAAAAAAATTTCTGTGGTTAAAATGTTGGAAAAATGAATGATTTCTTCAGAGATACAAGAATTTTATTTTAAAAATTAAAATTCCCACTGGGGAAAAAAAAAAGCAAGCTAATTTATAATTTTTAAAGAGAGAAAAGCCTCTGTTAGAAGTCCAACCATTCTGTGAAATGCCTGTGGATAGATGGCTGTATATATGTAGATATTCAAGTATTTATTTCTTTATGCTGTTGCTTTTAGTTTAGTTCAAGTTTTATATTGAATGTTTATACAGGGTTTTAATAACATTTCTGTTTACCTTGTGTCTTTCTTGACAAATTAACCTTTTTCAACAGTAACTATAAATTACATAATCACATTAGAGCATTAATTAATTAAAGATATTAGTAGATGACCTATAATTAATATAAAATAATTACAGAAATTATTGTTAGTTTCGACAATCTGGAGCTGAAACCCGCTTTGAAACGTCTCATGCCAGTATTCCTCAGAGTGATTACAGTCTCTGTTACAGTAAAATACCCCACTGCCACTTTATTAGTGTGTACAGGAGAATTAATTTTTATGCCAGATATCCCAGCATGTCCAGGCATTGACTTTTACAAAATGGACTGGGGACATAATTATGAGCAATGCATTTTGCACAGGTCACCCAAGAGCTCCAAACAATAAAAAAAAAATAAATTGACATTTTCAACCATATTTTAAAATTGCTGTTGTCTGCAGCTCTTTGAATACTCTGTGATTTGTGCTGGTATCTGGTTGCTGTCCTCTCAGGCTGTGTTTTCCCACCCTACCTGGCAGCCTCTGCCACGTCCATCTTGGTCCTTTTGGAGCATCTCAAACACAGTAGAACAGAGGGTCTCACTTTGCCTAAGGAAACTCTGCTGTAACTTGACAAATTGGCCAAAAAAATGTCGGAGGGGTAAATTCTGATTTAAAAAGTGTTTTGTGGGACAGTCAATGACCTGCTCTAACTTATTTGGCAACTGGGCAGGGAATGTCAGAATGCACCAGATGCAGACTTGAGGGACTCTCTTTAGATCTTCACTCTGGACACTTTGTATATGTCAAAAATAGACCACAAATTGATTCAAATCCATCTCACTTTAGTTATTTTTACCGTGGTTTTCTATGTCTTCCTTTGCTATCCATCCTTCCCCTGTGAACAAAATGCAATATGCAGAATCACAACCTTGGCCTGTCTCCAGAGGCTGACTCTGAATTCTCACTTCTAGAAACATGGTGGCATCTCCCTAACAAAGAGTAAAACAGATTTCCAGCTCCAGACCGTGGTCTTCCCTCCTCAGCAAACATTTACAGTTCAGTTTGAAGGTAGAACTTTCCATATTAGACTTTTGCAAGGGGTAGACTCATTTGCAAATATTTAGCAGGGCTCTGCAGCCCTCCCCAGGGGCAGCTTGGGCAGAAATGTCAGTCTGAGAACTGTAGTACTTTCAAGAGAGTAAAACCACAAAGCTCTGATCTGCCTATAAATGTTACATTGCATTTCATTATTGGCTTGGCACACGTTACACAAGACAAACACAGACGTCTTTATCTGAATGTTTGAATCTCTGTACACACATCTGTCATCAGTGATATTTTTAAGGTTGCTGCCTTGGTTAGATGAAGACAATAACATTTATTTGTGCAGGGATTGCGCTAAATATTGGCATGTGCATAAATGGAGGCTGTAGTCAGAAAATACAATCCATAAAGATTTAGGGGATGTCGTTCAAAGCACACAAATCTATGCCTTGCTCACATGCATCTACAAATAGCTGTGTAAGAAACCCAAGGCACCAGTGTCCAGTCCAGATCATGGCCTTATAAAAGCAGCTCCTGTGCAAGAGTCCACTTTACAATTTCCTCTGCTCTAACAACCTCCTTTCATTGCAAACTTAATGAGTGCTTTCAAGTGCACGACAAAAATGAGATGAGAGAGTTTGGGGAAACCTCCTTCTTGGGGAAAACCAACACCTTGAAATAAAGGCATCAACTACTTGAGCCTCTGCAGTCAAAGCTGTGTTTTCAGAATGTAAAACTAATAACATTCATTGAACTACTGAAATACTATAAAATAAAGGAGGAAAGTCCAGTAAACACAGCCCCTAAAACTGCAAAGAGATGCTTGCTTTTGATCTGCAGGAGCCTCTGCTTCTCTTCTTCCATGCAGGAAGGATCACTCAGCTTAACCTGTGGGTGCTGCCTACAGCAATATTTTAACCATTTGATATTTTTAAAAAACACCCTTGCAGTTTCTTTGGACTCCTATAATTCATTTTCCCCTTTATTATTTTTCGGTGTGTGTTATTAAGCTAAAGAACAATGGGATTTTTTTTCCTCCTCTTGTTTTGTCCATAAATTGATTTATGTTACAGTGAATAGTTGAATTACACACCCTTGTATAAAACATGCTGAACACTAAAGAATAAGTGACTGTCTACCACTTGAAGATTAATCTTCTCTTTGTTTGAGTATCTGAGACTACAGGGCACTCACAGCTGGAAAAGAGCATTCTAGCTACAGGTTTGTGTTTTTAATAGCACATGAAAGCTGTTGTCAGGTTTTATTTTGCTGCAGTAGTATTTATTTATCATCACATCACCAGAACAATTAATTGTGAATTCTACTGTACATTTCATCCCAAAACCTCAGAGTGCTTTGCAAGCATTAATTACCCTGACCAAATCATGCAACATGTAAATGATATATAGGGATAAATTAACTACTACTAAGAGGAGCTGACTGTGAGGTAGCTCCAGAGAGGTTGTAAATTAGTTGTATGGGCTATCTGAATGAGTTAGGTGTAGCCTGGGAGAGCTGAAAAGTACATTACCCAGCCAAAGCAGCAACGTGTCATTAGCAGGCAGAGTATAATTACGATTTGGCTGAGCTGTAGGATCAAATTGTAACACTGAAGTGAGACTCACACTGAGATGAGTAAGAATCCTGCTTCAGTGCCATGTGTGTGCTGGCATCTTTGTGTTCCTGTTCACCAGGGATGATGTACATTGATGCAGTCTGCAGAAGGTAAGTAAATTTTACCCAGGCAGATCAAACTTGTGACTTTTGGCCCCCCAAAAAATCAAGGTATAGAGAGGAATTCTGTTAATTTTATTCTATTTTTAAAGAGAATGAAAAAAGTTCCTCATAAATTGCATTTGCAAGGCTTTTCTCAGTCATATCCCAAAGACATTTCCAACAGCTCAGGGAATGGCACTGCTCTGCTGGAATATGAGTCACTTAACTCAGGCTGGAAATGCCAGTACTGAGCTGTTATCTGGTGAGCTGTGATGGGTTCACACACGAGGCAGAAAGGCTGAATGCTTAGAGAAATACAAATATTTCTATTGCACCCATACAGGAGCCACAGGAGATGTTTCCAACATGACTAAGGTCCTGGTGTGCTCCTCACATCCGAGTGGAAGGAACCCAAAACTTGTATTTTTATAGAATAAAATAGAAACTTTAATCAAGAAGCAGAGCTCATTTTAGTCTTGAAGGGAATGCTGATATTTTAAAATTTTATTGAAGCTGTGTTTTTTTGAATATTAATAGTTTAAAAACCTATTTGAAATAACAATTTTTCTCCTTTTCACAGGATTTATTAAAAAGTAATTGCCATATTTCCTACCAACTGCTCACCTCAAAATGTGGCAGTCTCTGACATCAGTCAGGTGTTGCCATGGGAAAAAGTAAGTTGTCTTAATTGCACATGTTGTCAGTTAAAATCAGCAGAGGAAAGAAAAAGACAGCTCACAGGCAGAAGCAATGACCAGGGAATATCCAGATGTGCGTCTAACAAAGGCTGGAATAAATACACAAGTGATGGAAACCGTTGCCTGTATTAAGACCAGCAAGTTCAATTTTCAAACAGCCCTGCTAAGGTGAGGTTTGGGGATGCATCTCCTCGTCTCAGCTACAGCAACTCGCTCCTGCTTATTTCAGGGATTTGACAAAGGCTTTCAGCAGCTGTGGGTATGACCCCAAGATCACTCAGAAGCCACGTGAGTGCTCCATCCCCTGGGCTTTGAAGAGGTGTGGAGTGGTAACCTGTACACACGTGTGGGTTTCATAGCAAAGAGTTTGTCAACAGGATTCAAGGTCAATATGTATCTAAACATGAGACCTGGCTAATTTACTTTCATTCATGCACTTGGAGTTAAGAAGCAAAGAAGGGGTTAACCATAAAGTATTTCACCTTGAACCTTGCACTCTCTTTATCTAGCACACCATAATAAAAGATCAAGAGTTCCTGCTTATTATCTTATTTTTCCTCCTTGTTCCACTAGGCTAGGGCCCAGACTAGTTATGGATTAACACTGTGATCAATAGTAAGCTTGCTGTCTCGCTCTCGGCAGGGGAAAATGAACTCAAAATGCAGTCAAACTCTTATTGATCAAGGATATAGGTCTCACTTTCATTACCTCTGTCTCCTGATAACCCACATATAATGTGATGAGTTGCTAATCTCTCTGCTTTTCAATGGACCCTTCACCCCTCCTGTCTGCACAGTAGAGCTTTTATTTTTGCCTCTTCTGTGTAATGCTTGTAGCATTAACTCTCACTCTATTACCATCATGCCTGGTCAATCAAGACTCATAAAAGGACTTTTAAATAGAATTGGACCAACTGCATTATGATTTTATTTGGGTATCTCCAAGCAAATGAGATACCCTTCAATAACAAGCCCTGACAAGAGTGGGTAGTCTGGGTTACTCAAACCCATCTCAGATGTTTATGTGGATACTTGTGCTAAAAACATATGCTCTGCCATAAAGAATATATAGCTTTAATTTAATTCTTCTGCCCATTGTGGATAAACACTTATTTCATGTCCATCCATCTGATCTGTCATTTTGGACACTGACCAATAAATACTTATTAGTTTGAATAAACTCAGATGGGGGTACAGAGGCATTTTGTATGGAAAGGAGGGAAAGGTAACATTTCCTCATATCCCCTGGATCAAACAGCTCAGCACCAAAAGAAAGGCAGAAAAGCAGTTTATTGCCTGATATTGATAGCCAAAGACATGCAGAGCATTTGGTCACCTTCTGGAAAGTTTAGTGAGCTCAGAAACCACCTTCCAGTTACAATTTACAAATTAAGAAATATCCTTCTTGACTACAATGATTTGCTGATTAAAAAAAATAAAATAAGTATTTGTTTTGCTTTCTTCATTGAATTTCTAACCCTGAATTATAAACACTTTTCTTTTGGTGTATTCTAAATTGTCTTTATTTATTTCCCATCGATACTAACAACCGTAATTATAACAGTGATTCCAAAATACATTCCAATTAGAAGCTTGGAAGTAAAAACAAACAAACAAACAAAAAAACCCCAAAAAAACAACAAAAAAAAAGTTCCTAAAATAAAGGAATTTGGAATGATTTTGTTCTGATTTGGAGGAAAAGAATGAAATACCAGAATTCCCTGCAAGTTGAGATTCACAGTGCCAGCAAACCCCACTATCTTGAAAAGAGATAATTTGCTGGTAAGCTAAGTCACTGGATTAAAGTAATCAGAACTGTGTTAGAATGTGTTAATCAGTGTCCCCAAGCAGTGCTTTCCCCAGTTTGTCTCAAACAAGTCTGTGTGCTTCTATCAGGTAATTGAACCAGGTCCCCTCACATGCAGTGTCACAGGAATTCAAACGACAGCTCTCGTAGATCCACTCCTCGTAGATCCTACAAAGTCAGCCATTATTAGCATCATTATTTGTGTGATCTTCAATCAAGGATGTCATCACATTTTCTTAAACATAATATAGATTAAAAATAAGACGTTATTGATTGGTTCTGAAAGAGAAAGGTCTCAAGTTTCACGTGCACTGTTTGCCTCCAGTGGTGGTTTTCTTTATACATTAGATAACACTCCTAACCTTGCAGCCATTGTGAACGCCGAGTTTCCTTTTGAAGCTCACATCAATCATATAATTAAGACATCTTAGTAGTACTCTCACAATCTAGCCAGATTGCGATCTGTGCTCCCTGGGCCTGTTTCTGAAACTTCAATTCATGTTCTTTCTTTTTTTGTGTGTGTGTGTGCATGTGTCACGTAATTACCGCTCCTCTTTCTTTCTGCTCCTTCCAGGTACGCTTTGCGGTTGGTCCAAATTTCTTTAGGGTAGCCTTCCTGTTAGCTCTAAGTCTTTCCATTTTATTACAAAGAAAAATTAATTGGGTTCTAATAATGAGGTAGGCATGTGGGGCACTTACCAATGAAATACAATTGTTTGTGCATAATAGAATCTCTATGGTGGCATCTGCTTGAACAGCTAAATCAAAGACCAACCAAAATCGCTGGTTGGAGATAATTATCTTTGCTGTAAAACACGCTCAGATCTATATGGTGAGATGAAAGCTCACCCATGATATCACTAACTATTACCTTTTTTGAGGGAGAGAGGCACTAATGCATTAGTTAAAAAAGCAAAACCACAGACGTCATCTCAGATCAAAATATTCACATGCTCTACCGTAAAGCAGCTGATCTTTCATTTTATCATCTTAATAAAAAGGGGTCTGGGCTTCAAAGGGGTTGTTGACACTTCATGCTACCCTGACTGCTACGTCTCTTTTTTGTTTCTTCTCAGACATGTCCTCTGACACCAAAAACATTCTCTGCTAAACGCGACATATCATCAATTTGTGTATGAGAGCTGAGGTTTCTTAAAAATTGCTCATTTAAAGGCGTTGGACCTCCCCATATGATTTTCTTCACTGCTTCTGTTCTGCATTGAATAGACACAAATAGAGAAAGAAGAAGGCAGATGTGAGGAGCAAAAAATATTTTATAGTGGAAAATATCTTTGTGGAAATGATGAAGGTGTCCATCATTAGGAAGAAAAGCGAGCTGAATTTTTGATGTATAAACCTGAGATACAGTCCTGCATGTGTCAAATGGATATGTCAGAAAAAGTGACAGTGGTATTTTTTCACTTTATGACCTAATCTGATTCTTATCAAAGTCACATCCGGCCCATAAAGATCATGGACATCAGCTACTCGATAGACCTAATAAGGCAGCTTTAATCTCACAGTCTGAAATGCATTTTATCATTGAAGACCTAAAGCACACTTAAAAATGTTGCATATAAAACAATGCAAGCCCAAAGTATCATTTGATAAGACATGCTAATGCTGGCAAGATCCCCACTATGCCAACAATTTGTTTGTAACAGATAATTTCACAACACAGAGGTTTGGTGGAATAGCTGTGGCAACTCAAGGCCCAAGTTTTACATTTAGTTATTATTCCCCTTCTCCAGAGAGGCAAACAGGGATAGGCCATCACCATGTGAATTAATGAATGGCTGGCAATAATTACAGTTATAGTTGACAGACACACTGTGGTGTTATACTTAGTTGTCGTGACACTATGAACAATACCTGAGAGGAAGAATTAAAATCTCCAGAAAGGAAAGAATGGGTTAAAAAGCCATATGGAAATTTACACTAGGGATAATTTAAAGCAACTGCTAAGATTAAAAAAAAAAAAAAGTATAATCACAAAATGTCCACCAATTAAGCCTCAAGAAAATATCCTTTTTTTTTTTTTACTTTCGTGTTCCGAGATGCAGAGTTCACCCTAGAGCGCTGAATTTCCATTCATGAGCATAGTACATACATAATTAATGCAATCTGCTGTCTGTTATGACTAGAGATGACAGAAATTTATGTGACAGCTACCAAATATGTATATATTTGGTTGTTGTGTATATGGCTGTTAATAGGTTTGACTGTATCTAGCATTGATAATATGCCACCAATGTGGTGGAGTTAAACCCATCCCACGTCTTCCAGGCCTGGTGTGTGGTAGGGCTATCCAATTTGAATAGCTCCTTTATGTTCTTTTTCAAACCAAACGTTTTTATTTTTGTCAATAAACTGTGTCATTTATTATAGTTAAGAAAACTCATGTTGTTTGAGGTCTTTATCAGAGTTCCTACAAATCAGGTTAATTGGTGATCAACAGAGCTTTTCTGCCTTTAATGAGCCCTGGTAGCCCAAGGCAAGGCCCAGCTCTTGATAAGGGACTTTCCCTTTCCTTATTCAGGACTCTTTGATCACTTTTTTTTAACTGGGAGAACAACCGCCGGGAATGTCATTGTTTTTTAATTGCCTGATTACCAAATGTTGGAGATAAAAGATAGATGTTCTCAATTAATAACATTTACATAGATTAGCATCACTAACAAGCCTCATTAGTAGCTGCTGACTTTTGTTTAGACTGTGTCCCATGTCAGTTGTGCTCTGATAGTGCACTGGTAACTACGTTCTCCACATTAAAATATATTTCTTTCTAACCTCTTTCCATTAATCAGGCTATATATATATATATATATATATATGACATTTTAAAGCACAAACAGGCTTTCATTAAAGTTAACTCTTATTTCCCAGAGCATTCAGAGCAAAATTGGATATATTAGGAGGCTTTGCATCAAAAAAGCCTTGCCTTCAGGAACGGGAGTCAGGCCTGAGGTACGTTAATGTATTTAGAATAATAAACAAGATACTGCAGCTAGTTGCTTGTGTTCCTCTGCAACTTGTTTTGCTGATTTAGTTATTAATTTTGAACTGTCAGATCATTAGCTTTTGCTGTGCCTCAGTCTACTCATCCATGAACTGTTTACAGCGCTGCATGTTCTCCTTAAAAGTGCTCTGAATGCAAGGGCAGAAAATATACTGGTGGCACTCACAACATATTGAATAAATATCTGTAGTGAGAAAATAAATCTCTTTTACACCATTCTGTTGGTGCAAGTGTTATCCTTGAAATCTGACCTCCTCCTGAGGCTGTTCCTCAGCAAAGCACCTAATGATTAAATCAGAGATGTCAAGATCCTTCAGGTTTGCACTCCTTGGTCCTCGCCCTGAGATTGGCTTTTCCATTGGCCAGCGCACAACACGAGGGCTGTTGGGGTAGCAGCAGAAACCTCCCTCTCCCCTTCAAGCAAACCCTCATCTTGCTGGCTCTACTTTAAACACACTTGATTTTTTGGTGACAAAAATCCCTTTGAGAACTTGTGCTTTATATCAAGCAAAAGAAAGAAAACAGCATGAGAGCTCTGTCAAAAAAAAACCACCCAAAACCTTAACATGTAGAGTTTTTCACAAGGGAAGGGAGAATGATATTCTGACTGAACTGTCAATGAAATCAAGCTAAAAGCTGAAATATATCTAGAATGCCAAATACTTTGGGGGTTGAAGACACACTTCTGCATGTCTTTTTGTGTGGGTGTGTGTTTAGAATTGGAGATAAAAACATGTATGGACTTGTGCAGATTAAAAAATTCTTCTATCCATTATTTTGATCAATGGTCCTCTTTTTTTATATTTTCAACACCTACTGCACTGATACACACAAACCCAATATTTTTTACTCCATCAGCTTGAAAATCTCTAATGTCATGGCCTTTGCTTCCATGTTGAAGCTGATTTCAGGGTTGCATAAAAAAAGTAAGCTCTATAGTTCAGTCAAGCAGCAACAGTAAAGTGCTAAGGCAGAAGCTTCTGTGCTATTGGTGAATGGATTAAATAAATAAATCAATCAATAAAGGATGTAATCTTTTTTTGAAAGAAAAATATCTTTTTTCAGTAAAAAACAAGATATAAACTCCTCTACCTATAGCCTTTAAGAGAGAAGTAGCTTCGTTGACTTCCACTATGGTGTAAGATATTTCTCCCTTGTCAGCAAAGGATATCAAGATGTAAAATCAAACAGAACTTAGGAGAGATAACATGTTTTGATTTGTCCAATTTTCAGCCTTTTGGTCATGTATGTTTAATATTTTTTAATAAGGGAGAAAATAGCCCTGATCTTTGTTCTATTAATGCACATGTTTCAAAGGTCAATACAAAGATTGGAGCAGAAAACAAAGAGAAGAAAGATATGAGAACAAGATGTCCCATTTGTGGTTTTGCAGCATAAGATGACAGAACTGTGGTTGCAGGTATGCACATGTACTTATTTTTTTAGTTATGTATCAGTTTTAGAGGAGAAAAGACAGTACCAACATCTCTCATGTGCACAGTACCACGACTGCTAAGCACCATCATGCAAAGTGTCAGAGCCCTAACATGACAGATGCGTTCAGAGAGTGAAATTCATCTTTCTTTGTAGGGCCAATGCGGAGCCTGTGAACCACTGAAACCCCCATATGGGGAGGGACACAGCCCACAGACCCACCACCCCTGGGCCCTGGAACAGCCTGCTGTGGCCATCACTCCTGACTCCAGCTGGCTTCCAGCTCTTTTCCCAAGGGAACTGATTTATCTGTCTCCCGGACTATCTACTCCACCAATACAAGTTGTCATTATTTATATTTTAGTTCTTCCCTGCTCTTCCTTTTCAAAGTTTCACGCTTTCTTTGTGACCAACAGAAAAGAAAAATAAGTCAGGAGGAAGATAAGCAAACCAGGCCCTTTTCTATCCCTACTTTTTGAGACCAGGTAATTCCAGCATTCTGGTCCTCCAAATTCTTTGATTCATGTTCAGCCAACCAGAATATTTTCCCTCTTGACAAGGTATAATTTCAATGGAGCTGTGTTTTGTCTCTGTATGATGCACTTCATATTTTTCATGATTTTGCATCCCTCACACAAGACTCTGTCAATTAAAATGATAGCTACTTATGTGGGACAATAAGTGACTATGAGGGAAGGGATTTGTGGAGGCAATTTACAACCTCTAATTCAGCTCCAGGGATGTGCTCCAGCACAGCTACCCTGCGACGGCTGTGCCAGGTAATTTGCTGGAACACTCCACTGAGGCATCAGCCTGTTGATTGCCTGATGTGTAAGAGGCCTCAGAATGGGTCATATTCCACAATTAGTATCAGTAAAAAAAAAAAAATCAGGAATATTTCTTTCAACGTTTGTTTCAAACTATATTAAACGCTTCCACATTGCAAGGGTTAAAACATGCAGAAAGAGGGAAGCTTAAATAGAACACTAGATAAATTAAATCACTGCTTTGGTTGAAACAAAGCATTGGAGATTTACCTAAGATCATGTTGTTTGTCTCACTGCAATAAACCTTTACATCTGTCCTTAAGCACTGACGCAAATCCTATTTAGATCTTGACCTTCAGATGCAGAAGAAAGAAACCCCAAACAACTATTTATCACCTAGATCTAATCTTGTCCACATTTTTCTCCTTAGCTAGTAGAATATTCTAAAAAGAAACAGATGGTTTTAACCATATTTCCAGTACCAAAATATAAAACTGGTTTAATTAGTGTGCAAGCAGTCATGGCCACGCGCTGCATGTGCAGCTCCCCGCAGTATCTCCTCTCCTCCGTCAGCGAAGCGCCGCTGAAATCCTCCCGTTCCCATTACTCCCATAAACCTTTAGCCCAGATCTTTGATTGATATAAATCAGAGAAGCTCTACTGGGGTGGATGGAGTCATGCCAATTTGTGGAAGTTGAGGTTCCACGCTCATGTTTTAATTTTAATTTCTTTTTTTTAAAAATGTTTATTCCCCCCCACCCCCCCTCCCCAACAAATGTATTAAGAAAATAGAGGAATATAGAGAAAATTCTGAATATGGTACCATTCATCCATGGTTTGGCCCTTTCCACAAATGCAAATGCACCAGAATGTTTTTTCTTTTCCCCCAAATACTGTTCTCATTTACATATGGACTTTTAAATAAAACAAGAGATTTGCTAATGAAATGATGCAATTAGAAGCATATTCTCAGAGAATCTACAGCAAGGAGAACAGCAAAGATGACAAACTGAAACAAGACAGCTTTTGCAATTGTATTTTTCTCACAGTATTTAATCCTTTTCTGGTTTCTATGGAAATTATGATATTTTTTTTAATTTTTTTTTTTTTTCCCCACCAAAACGAACTGTTCCAATTTAAACCTCACACCGATTCAGGGCAGCTTAGAGGATCAGGCAGCCAGAGCTCACCGCCAGGACCTGGGCTTGAACCAACTGCAGGTTATAACCTAATTGGCTTCCTTGTCTGAGCTCAGTGTCTCCAGGTCGGGCCATGGAGCGCTGCCAAGGCATTAGGGAAACTTGCAGAGGAGTTGTGTGGCCTGGAGATAGAGAACTTCACTTACAAGCTGTGCCTGGCCTGACCCTGATCCTTCCCTTGCACGAATATACTCTGCCTGCTTAAAAGAAGAAAGAAAATCCACGCTCTCCCCATGTCAAAACTTCTCTTTGGTTTGCAAGGCGTCCGGACTAGGGAGTGAAAAGATGGTTTTGGTATGTTTGGTTTGTTTGAATTTGAATGAGGAGCAGAACTCTGGGAAAAAGTAGTAGAAGTTAAATCAAATTGGTGGAAATATAATGTTTATGTAGTGGCTTTGAGGCAATTGGACCCATGTCATGAAAGATTTATGATTTCTAGGAAAGAAATAAAAGAATGGGTCTAGGCAGTGGGACAAATCCAGAGCCAATCCCAGCTGGACAAGTTTATTCTAATTATTCAAATAAAATAAACAAACAAAAAGGAAATAATAGAATCATTAAGGTTGGAAAAAACCTCTAAGATATCCAACAATTAACCTAAAATAATTCATTAATTCTTCTTAAATTTTGCTGGAATTGGACTACATTCATAATGGAACTGGTTTCAAATTAGCATAAAATTTGAAACCTAGCAGTAGAAGATTGACCAAAAAGGTGTCAGCAGTGAAGGATCTACACCAGACAATGTCTTTTTAAGAAATCAGATATTTTTTAACTAAGTCCCCTGAAATATCTCTCTTGGTATATTCATTATTTCTTCTAAATGAATAATTATCCAATGAGGTCTTTCCATATTTCTTCATGATTGGGCTCTCTCTTAAAAATCTTCTATTGTTTTGTGACTCTGTACATTAAAGAGATAGATTCATCTCTTCAGTAAATTAAAGACTGATTATAATTTGGGTTTTTAGACACATCTGTTTTTTTTTACTTCTTTTCCTTAAAATACCTGTTGAGGATTATTTTTAATGAAGATTATGTACTTATAAATGAATAGGTTTGCAGTTGAAAAATACTTTATTTTCTACAGAACTGTAGAATATAAATACAAAAACATCACTTGAAGTTGAAATTTTAAAATTCTAAACTCAGTGTGATTTTTAAAACTATTCTCAAGTTTTATATCTGTGTGGGAAACAAGGTACAAGAACATGCTAGTGATCTATTTTTCCTTATTTAAACTTTTTTTTTTTTTAAAAAATCTCTTTTTGCTCCTTCAGAATTTTAAAGTATTTTCTGGCTCTTGGAAAGTGCAGAGGAAAGCAGAAGTTATAGTTCAGTAGAATTTAATTTCTTTCAAACTGAGGGAATATATTGAAGTTTATGGAATAGACAGATAGAGGTGAATAACAAATTAACAAAGTGAAGCCTCTGTCCTTTCAAATAAACAACACCAAACCCACCAAATAAAAACAAAACAAAAAAGCCAAACCACAAACCATGCTGTTTCAGATGCTTTAAAAAGAAAACAAATGCCAAAAAGGGGAGGAGACCTTTATTTTTGGTATTTTTACAGTAATAAGTTACAGGACTTGAACAAGGGTGACAAATATTTTGGAACAAACAAGCCAAATTAAGCTATGAACAGGGGTCTTATTTTGTGGTTTTTTCCATAAATACTTTTTTCCTCCCCTCCAGCATTCCTTCCTTGCACCTCTTTTGCCTTGTGCTGCTTCTAATGACAGTGATGCTCAGTTTTACAGGGTCAGGGGTGGCCCAGTTTAACCAGTTTGTACTGGGACATGGAGCATGACTCCAGCATTTTGTGCCCTGGGGCAGCCACTGTCATGGACCATGTCCTGTGAGAGCCCTGGGACAGGTGACAGGAGATGGAGCTCCTCGTTCTTCAGCCACTTGTCAGCCCAAAGATTGGCACAGCTGGACACCAGTGCCAGTAATAATTTTTGGCAGCTCCAGCATCACATGGGCGTCATACCTGCTGCACCTCAGCCCTGACCTCTGCACCAGCTGAGAGATGAGTCAGGCTCCATAAATCCCTGTTTTTCCCAGAAACTGCAAAGGAGGAAAGCTCTCAGTGAGTGAGGAGCACCTGGCATGGCTCTGTTCTGTACAGATCCTCATGGCAGACACCAACAGGACAATTCAAATCAAACCCTAGCAGGTAGCGGGTGCCTCTCAGTCTTTAATCCCATTATCAGCCAGGTTTGGCATCTCAGCCCCGCGCCCTTGGCACAGGCACGCTGTGACAGCACTGCCAGGTGCACGTGCCACGGGCTAAGAGTCATCTGTCATCCACTCCCCTGGAATCAGACAGAAATTATCTTTTGTTACATTTTGAATCTGTCATTTGTTAAAACCAGTCACGTTTCCGGGCTGGGAATTTTCTGAGTTCTGTTAGGAATATTTTTTTTTTTGAATCATTTTTCATCATTTGGAATTTCTGATGCATTCAAATACTACATTAGGTCCCCAGAGCAAAACCTTTCTGTCAATACACCTCATCTGACAGCAATCATGGAAGGGAGTTTTAAAACTCAAGCACTAGTTCTGAATGCTGGAAGAAGCTGCCCAAGAGATAAGAAAAGAGGAGATAACTGGTAGTTCTCTTAAAAGTGCTTCATGTCACCCTGAGAATCTCTTGAATATTTTATAAAAGAAAGAAAAACCATGGCATGAATCAATTCAAATTAAATACCATAGAAAACATTTCTTAGATAAATCAGAATGCCTCTTATATAAATTCAAACACCTCAAATCAATTTTGCCATTGTGTTTTTTTCACCATATGAGTGGGTATAAAATGCTCTATGGATACTTCTGTCCTATTTCCCTATCACATTGCAAATATATTTATACATGAGACTTAGTGCCTTTTCCTACAATGAAAATAAATAGCGAATGTTCTTTTCTACTCACCATGTTATGTGTTTTAGAAACTTCCAGAAATAAGTCAGAACAGCAATATTTATATAGTTAGGCCTGGCATATTTGTGTATATTAGGTAAACATGGTTATTTGGAACCAAGCTGTGCCTGTATGGTTTCTTCATGCTGTTTTGTTGTCTAGAGGCACAACGAGGCCAATTTTTTAGAAGAAAAATGTGCCATATAATTGCCACTTTGTGATGCATTCAGCTAAAATTATGGAAAAAAAGAATCTCAGTTCCCCCTTTGATGCATTGTGCTGTTGTTCCACTCTAGCTTTTACCAGCTTCCCAACACAACTGTCCTGTTCAGTAGGAGAAAATACCTGAATTACATACACAAGTGCACACACATACACACACATGCATACTGATAAGGTTTGTCTAACCCCTGACTTGAGCACACAGCTCAAAAATTGCCACAGAGAATAGGATATATTTGTTTGAAGGGGAAGAAAAGCAACACTGTTAAGAAAGGTGTGGGCTGACACGGTAAATAAAAGCAACACAAGTGAAGGCACAGTTGGAGCAGGAAATAGTTGGGAGATGTCATTCAGCACTTAGGCTGGGAGTTTATGTTTAGCAGGAAGGATGGAAATGTAAGGCAGTTCCTCCTGCTGTATATTCATTCTAATACGGCAAATGGAAAAATGAGGCTCATTTGGGGCCAATGCCACAAAAGGAAAAGCTGTGTAGCCCCAGGTTTCCCACAGCACCTTTAGAACTGCAGGAAAACCAAAGGGCTCTGTCACTGGTGCAGGAAATCACTCAACACATCCACCCAATGCTCTGTGCCACCAGGATGATATTTTAAAAGGGTGCAATTACGTTTTCTGTTAGACAAAGATGGCCCTCTGCAAAACACCGAGCACGGCTTTTGTTTGACGCTGTCACAACAGAAAGGCAACAGCGAGTACCTCTCCCCTCTGCCTGTAGACACTTTATTTATGCAAGGAGAAAGTAGGAGTGATGTTCAGATATTTATGTTTAACATCAAAGAAAATTCAGGTTCAGGCCAGCACACAGGAAAAAAAATTGCTGAAATTCTGTTTGTCATGGAGAGGTTATCTCTGCAGCGCTGCCCAAAGCAGGAAAATATTGTGTTACCTGTGCTGTGATTGCCATTGGAGAGAAGGGATGGAGGAGCTTGGCCATGCCATTATTTCTGCAAAAATGTTTGGTGCAATTGTGGTTTTGCTTCTCTCTTTTTCTGGCTTCTTCACCATTTTCCCTTGCAGATCATGCTGGGAAATGCCTTCAGTGTATCCACAGTCTCCCCAAAAATGTCACTGGAATTCCAGTACATGAATTTTGCTCCAGCAGGATGACCTGATACCTGTGGACTAAAAATTGAGAATCTGTGTGTAAACCTGGAATTTAAATGCCATTTTGTTTCTTCCTGATTTGGGACAAAAATGCAGAATTTCAAATCTCTAAAAAAACGGATGCCTTGCAAATATTTACTTTTGAAGGCATCAACATAGCTATCTTACAAGAAATGCTGAAACAGAATTTTCCATATTGAAAGTATCATCTGAATATTTTGTGGTTTAGAACAGAATATCCTTTTAATTGAATATATTTGAAAATTCCTGGTTGAAAATGTAACATTTTTCTTTCCTAATTATTGAATTTTTTCATGCAGATGTATTGATATGGCATCATCTCATTAAAGTGCTACAGGAAAAGATATCTCTGCATGTGGCATCATATGCCAGAGGATATGTAATTTAAAACCAAAATATTAACATTTAATCAGAACAGTGAAGTCAAAGTGAAACAGGAAAATCTGACAGATGATACATAAATAAGAATAAAATGAAGTACGATTGCATTTTATAACCAGTCATGAGCACTGTAGATAGAGCTGGTAAAACTTACAAGCTGGTTCAGCTGAAATGAAATGACATTCTTCGCATAATATTTTTCTGAAATTGTGCAGGAAGTTATATGAATTTAATTTCATATGAAAATGAAATTCCCCTGAGTCCAGAATCCTGCTCAAAGCACATACTCCTCTCTTCTCACGAAACATGAAGACATGAAAGACCATCAGATTAGCTTCAACAACTGGAAATTTTTCCTGGTGGGTAGACTCTGACCACAAAGAAATGTATCAACACACATTTCTAATGGAAGAGCCACTCTTTAATAAACAGTTTGTTGTATTTTTTTTCTTCTCTAATTACCTGCAATTTTCCAAATGCATGGAGCAAGAATGACTTCCACTCCTTGCCACTGGAGAGGAGTAGCTGTGTCTTAATTTTTTAGGGAGAATGGCTTGAGCTGTCTGCCAGTAGTTTCATAACCCACTTTAGATCAGCCACATCAAGGAAAACTTACACTCAAATTATTTTTCATATTTGAAGAGACAAGGTTTATGATACCCCTTGTTCACAGGTGGTCAGTTCAAGGACTCATTAAAAGTTATACAAGTTTCCTATTGATAAATACGGGGGAATTATAGTCAAACTGTCTTAAGAAGTCACAGCCATTAAAGAACATGTGCAGCATTAAGGGAAATAACAAATTATTATTTAATGAGATGACTAGTCTTCCTATTGTTGCTTTATTTTCAAGCAACACTGAAATGGGCTCCCTGGTGTTTGTAGTTTCTGGCTATCTTTTTTTTCTCCTCATTATTAATTCCTTTTTCTCCACGCTAATCAGCCAAAGCACTGTGTGTTTGGAAGACTGATTTTTATACTCCATTCCCTTTGGATTTAAGGGTTACTTGTCAGCCTAGCCAAAAACTTCAGCAGCAGGTAAAGCCAAGGGCTCTCCTCGTGACCACCGCGACACCGCTCACGCGCAGAGTTTATGCGGCTGCCACACCTCCGGGTCAGAGCTCACCGAGGATTTCCATAAATCCAATGGGTAATGTGCCAAATAAGATTAGAGAAGACTTCACATTATTGTACAATCCAATGGAAATATCATCTGCTAAGCTCCTTCTGGTGGCGACGGGGAGGAGGTGGCTAATATTAGCAGGTGTTTGTCTCAGAGGCAAAGAGGAGGCAGGAGCACCTGCCCGTGCCCGTGCACAAGGTGGGAGCAGCCATCGAGACTTCACCTGTGGCAAAGTTTTCAGTAAAAATGCAATTTTTAAGAGCTGAAATTCTGATCACTGCCGTGTTCTGTCAAATTGTTTTCTCTACCTTTTATTACATTATGCTTAAGCTCACCCTGTATTGTATTCCCAAATGTATCTTTATCTGAAATTATTTTTAAGTTTATCTAGCTGTACTTTCATATGCTGCCTAATTCCTGACTCTGTATTTTCACATGCAGAGTTGCATTAATAAATGGAGCTGGTGGATTTTTATATCTAACCTGTGCCTGTTTTATCTGTACACATATTTTCTTTCAAACCTTGACCTGCAAGAAAGCAAGAAGGAAGAGTCATCTGGCACTTAAGCAATAATCATTCAATATGTTTGTATTTGAGAATAAAGGAAAATTAAATTATTATTTTTTTCTTGTTCCATGAGGCAATAGCAGAGGTAACCTTAAAGAGGCAAGTGCATTTGCATTCTGTATTTGTCTCCTTCATAAGTGTGGTTAACTAATTGCCTCTCCTTTCATCAGTTATCAATCCTTTGTTCTTGAACACAAGCAGAATCAGATTCTGATGCCATCGCTGAACTTGATGAGCTCCTGACTCCATTAGTTATCCTCTTGAACTCCATGGTCCAGATTCTCAAATGGTATAAATCAGCATAGCCCATCCCATAATCAAAAAAGCTGACCTAAGGAGATAATCTGGGGAATAAAGTCCTACATGATGAGAGTAACAAAATCAGAATCATACTGTTCTAAAATGTTATGAAAAGTCCTTATCCTTAAAACCTGAAGAAAGTAAAGTGGGAATAAATACTTTTGGAACAATTAGCGGTGCTATTCTTAGCTAACGTGTTTTGATGAAACATCATCTGCAGTTCTGCTCAGGAGTAAAATTAATATATTATATCCTGACACTTATACATTTAACCTGTTTAAACATTTTCCCTTTTTTTTCAACACAGCCATTATTCATAATTGTTGGGTACTTGTGAATAATCCTAAATATTACTCAGGATCTGTAAATTCTGAATGTTGCATACTGAGACCCCTGGAACTGAGATGTATGGCAGATGCAAATAAATTATACTATTACAGCGGCCTGTCTAGATGAACCTTATCTTTATAAACTGTTGTGTTTGCATAAAAATGGATTTTGCTTCCCTGCAGCACAAACCTGACCTCCTGCTGCCCATTGGATGGTATCTTGTAACTGTACCAGGAGTACAGCTGTAGTAATGTTCACAAAAAGTTGAATGGAGCAGGCTGAGTACGAGATCCCATCTAGAAGTGACCAAAATGTTGGAGTCACAATAAAGGAACAGTGCCCAAGTCTTAATCCTCTGATGTTGACATGGAGGAATGATGAATTTCCACAGTTGGTGTGCAAAAGTGATGTCCCCAACCACGGCCTTGGCAATCACTCAGACCTCAGAGTAAATTAATGCAGTCTACAGCTGTTCTAAATTTTGCCAAATCAAAAAACATGGGGAAAAAAAAAGAAAAAAAAAAAAAAAAAAAGGCTGTATCTCATTTCTGGCAGGATTCTCATTTGCTTGTTCTCCTCCTGGCTCACTGCCATTTGCCTTCCAGTGACTCTTACAACAAGAAGGCATGGCAAACATCTCTCATCTCCTCTTCTCCCAGACCTTTAATAGCACAGTGGTTGGGGGACACATGCAGAAAGGGAGAGACTGGATTTAAGTCTCTGCAGGCTCAGGAAGAAACAGACTTCAGATCTCTGTTTGGTAGCCTCCAGAATACGGCTGCTGTCCCCAGGGCCATGGTCTGTGGTCTTCAGCTGGGATAGAGGGTACAGAGCTGCTCAGCCAGCACAAAGACACCGTGGCACTCACTCTGGTCACAGTCACGTGTCCCTGCGGCTGGCAATCTGTCCCCTCATGTTTATAACCTACAGAGCATATACTGCACAATTCAGCTTTGTTGACTGCTCTAGAAACACAGCTAATCCAGTACTGAGTGTTTGTAAAAGACCAACCTGGTGCACGGTGAGGAAATGCTACAAAAATAGAGTTCTGCTCTTTGCAGCTACTTCCAAAAGTACCATCCTATCAGTGAAAGTGGGAAAGGTCTGCCAAGGTAATACATCCCACACCAGCCAGAGATGGAGGTTCATGAGACACAGGATGAACTTTATAAAACACTTTTAATCTTTGGCCTTTAAGCAGCATAGCCAACAACAGGTTCACATCAGGGTAGTGGCATTAGCCAAGACAAGTTTACAAATCCCTCAGTGCGCTTCCCTCATCCTGAGCTTGAGATATCTGTCAGTCCATAGCAGATGCTGCTGTTGCTGTGCATGTGTCATGTTACTGAAACCCCTAGATAATGATTACGACCGATTATACAAGATGCCATGTTCCTTAATCATATCACTTACATTTCTGCTGAACAGCAGTGACAAGGTTTTGAAAGGAGAAGATCACAGCTGTCCAATAAAAAAAAAAAATAAAAAAAAAATAAATCAGATAAACCACACAGTGTTTGCAGACAGAAGATTATGCTAACCTGAAAAGTAGCTTTAGTGCTGTTGATATTTGCACTCTCCCTAACTGAGCTGAACCCTCATTCATCCTCTCTGTTTGGTGAAATGGAGGTGATTGATGCATGAGCAGGTATATTTCTGATTTTTTTTTTTTTTAAATGTGTGTCATTTACAATTTTCTGTTCTCCTAGTGAACATTTGGGTGGCTGTTTATTTTTGTTTCAATATTTTTTTCCCCCTTCCCTCACCAGGATTGCAGGTCTCAGAGTACCAGGCACTGAATACCAGTCCTGAAGCAGACAGCTGGAGTGAGAAAATCCCCTCCTTGCCCTAGAGGTAACCCCAGCTCTAAGCTGAAGACATTCCTCTCCTTCATATTCTGGCTCATTTTGGAGTCTCGCTCGTGCAGAGGCTGCCAACTGTCCTGAATTAAATGCAGTGCATTTCGATATGAGCAAGTGCCTACTAATGACTGAGCAAAACCAGTGTATTCATTTAAGCAAAGAGTTCAAGCAGGGCTCCAGGAACGAGGAGCTGTGTGCCCCTCTAACAAAGCTATCTAGTTCACTGCACAGTCTGAACTATGCAAAAGAAAGAACCTTCTACATTTAAGCAGTTTTAATGCAGTTCTACAGCACTTAGTTTTCGGTGGAAAAGTCAGATGTAATTACTGTTTGACACAAAGGGATTTTTTTTTTTTTTCCCTAGCTCTGCTGACGTTCTATTTTAAATAATTAAAAGTATAATTTAAAACTTAAATTGATCGTTTCAATAGACCTGATCCTGTCCTCAGAGGGAGCCTCTTTTGTCATGGTTAAACTGTTGATCAGCCCAGTGTCACTGTTTCTCCTTCATCAGAACATGTACCATCAGATCTATAATTCTTTTTCGCTTATGATGGCAGAGCTCCAACATGGGTGTAGTTTGACCCAGGTTAAGCAGATTTAGCTAAATGCATAAATTGTTCACGTTCTGTCATGTGAAAGATGTAGGCCTTGAGCCAATATAGGGAATAGATAGCTCACCCAATGAAGAAAGTAATGAATTTGGAGATTTTCACACATCTGGACATTACTCTCTTCAACTCCTAATTGTCCAAAGGAGCTATAAAGTCTAAAACAACGTCTTTGATTTTTATAAGAGCTTAGATGACTGTGTGTTCTGACATTAACACTCCTAGTAAGCAAATTTCAAGGCTGTACAACTCTCTGAAAGTGGGCTTTCCATCCCATTTTGGTTTTCCTGGCCCTTTTCCACCAATAAAATCACATGAACAGTAAACCCATAAGCCAACTTGTAAGTCAAAAGATTTTCATGGCATAAATCACAGACCTAACAGGATGTCAATGCCCTGCAGAGCAGGTCCATTCCTCTGGAATTCTTGCACCATAACATGGAATCTGTGTGTTTTCAGTGCATTCCTTTGGTGGAACTGTGCTATCAGAGATGTCCTCCAACACCTGTACTATATTTTCACACTAATTTTCATGAGTGTGAAAGGGAATGATGTTTATCCACATGGCATAACTTCCAGAAAGCATCATTTATTTGTGCCTTAAACTAAAATTTTAAACTTTTATATGTTATACTAATAGTTTGATGTGTTTCATTGTCCAGGATTTTTGTTCTGTAGAGATTACTAAGGACATTTCTTCACCAAGTGTCTAAGTCATAATGTAAACATCTATAATAAACTAATCTATGACAATAGTTGATGATCTTACAGATCTTTTCCAACCCAATGAATTCTATGATTCTATAAGCATTAAAACATTCCCTCTTAAAAACAATGTTCCAAATGATGAAGATTTGCTGTTTTCCCCTCATCTCTGGATACTGGACTTCACTAAAAATCAGAAATATGTGTCTAAATTAAGACATATAGCCCTATAATTGCTCTTAAGGAGGTGAGTTAAACCCTCCTAAATAAGGGAAGCTGCTTGCCCATGGTTTTCCTAAACCCCCTAAGATGACATCTACAGCCCATATGTGACCACATGTGGTATAAATAAAATGGAAGTTTAAAAGAGAGAAGAGATAAACATATAATTAAAACCAGCATAGCAAACACTTGTGCTCATTCATTTTAATGACTGCATGCTCCAGTTTACAGAGCAGTTGCAGACCCAGGCCGTAATAGCTGGGTTGACCACATGCCATAAAATACATCAGTGTAGGCTGGGTCCAAATTATCCAATACTTGTAATAAATCCATCCCATTAACTGGATAAATATGCACAAGCAACAGCTCTGGAGATAATGCTGGGAAGTGGCCTGTTGTTATTTAGCAGCAATGCCAGGACCTGATAAATAGCAATGCTCTCTCCTTTTAGTATGAAACAAACAAACAAACAAAAAGATTAGTTTAGCTTTTAAGATCTCATAACTATGTCTCTCCTTCCGTTATCTGTAGCTCGAACTGAAAAAAGAGATTGTGGCCTTGAAAGCTTCAGTTCTGATTACTTTTTTGTAAGCCTGATAAAAGGCATCAGTCATACCATGTATTTGTGAAAATGAAATCTTCATATATTGAAGGTCAATTTTAGTTGAACTAATATAATCAGTAAAAGTCAAGGTTCCTTTACCATTAAAATTGTCCATGCTCTGAGTCTTTTGATATTCTACGCTTAACCTTGAATCATGCTCTGTGTGTTTTATGCAGGGAGGATGGTGAATTCATGTTACAGTATAATGACTGAGGCATCCTGGCCTTGATTTTCAGCAGATCTCCAACAAACACAAGACTTCTTTAAAATTATTTGAAATTAATACACCCTTGAAGCACTTCCTCTCACCGCAGAATAAGCAGCAGGTCACCCAAAGTCTACAAACAGCTTTTTGCTACAGTTTTATGAAATATTTAATATCACTCCTGAATATATTTCTGGAAGTTGAAAGATGGTTGCATGTAACTAGAGCAAGTATTGATATTGAGAAATGCTTTGAGGTTTGCACAGAAGAAATCACACAATAATCCTGACAGGAAGGTGTAGCCAGGTGGGAGTTGGTCTCATCTCCGAAGTAAGAACTGACAGGACAAGAGGAAATGGTCTCAAGTTGCACCAGGGGAGGTTTAGGTTGGATATTTGAAAAATTTCTTCCCTGAAAGAGTTGTTAAGCACTGGAATAAGCTGCCCAGGGAAGTGGTGGGATCACCATCCCTGGAAGCATTTCATTGGTTCTAAAACTTCTCCCTCTCTCTACCTCTTCCCTTTTCAGTACAACCATAAAATAGGAATCGGATCATTGGCACTGAGGAATGAAAAGGCAAATCAGTGTGATACTGCCAGCCCCAGATCCTGATCAAGGTCAGGCTGGGTGGAGGCTGTGTGTGAAGGACACTGACCTGAGAGCACTGGCAGGGCAGAGATCACACAAACAGGAGTGCCAGTGATTTTTAAAACAGAGGTCTAATTAAAGAACACATTCAAATCAGTTGGCTCAGAGATGTGCTAAAAGCATCACACAAAAAACTGCCAAAAGTAAGAAGCAGGGCAGGTTTTCAGCAGTGCCACGCTGCTCACTCCAGTGGAATGAGTTCTGATTTTGATCTCTGTAAATGGGATCAGACCCAGGCCTGAGTCCTACCTCTCTGGAACTGGATATATGGAGATGACATAAAAATATCTATTCTGGGTTTTGAAAGTAGTCCTGCATAAAGAGAGAGTTTGAGAGATTTATGTGCTGAAAAACCAAGAAAAAAGATGTACAATGGGAAGTAAAAACTAAATATATGGATGTACACGATGAAGTGCTCATTCTATTAATGATCACTCTGTTATGGCAAAAATAATTTTTAACCTGTGAATTCCTTAATTTGTTTTTTCTTTCCCAAAAGACATGCCTGTTCCTTCTGAGTAAATGATTAACTAGAAGCAAAGGACATGTTGATTTTAGTATTGATTATCCAGTTCTAAATTTTAACTTTCTTTTCAAAGTGTCAAGTTTAGTGGGAGGTCAGAATAATACTTAATTACAAACCCCAAGCCAGCAAAGACAAGTTTCTGATGCAGCACTGAGAGTTAATCCGAAAACAACTCTTTGAAAACCTCTTCCAAACTGATTTGAGCTTATTATTATTATTATTATTATTTCCCCAGGATATCTGCACTGAAGAAGAGGCAGTGTCAGCAGTCTATAAATAGCTCAGGACAGTATAAACTTTTGAACTGTGAAATCTCGGGGATGTAATCTTCCTGCTAAACAGAGGCTTACAGCAGATATTTAATGCTGTGATAGGAGCATGGCCAGTGTTTGAGCTATGAGAGGAAGGGAAATTCTGAATTATTGTGCACTGGTGTGTGGTTTGTCCCAGCTGATAAGTTTGTTTTCCTGTGTGCAAATACATGCATAAATACACTGCAGCCAAACAACAGCATTAGCTGTCTAAAAAAGGGCCTGGATCTAGAGCAAATAATTTAGCAGACTTTTCAATATTATAAAACGCTTCTTAAGCAACTGATTTGTTTGAAGAAACAGCCTGTATTGCTGTTTTCATCACTTTTTGTGGAGCAGCGCTGGTTTTCATCAGATGAGAGCTTGTCCATTGGGAAGTACCACTGGTAAAAGCTCACAGCAGTTTCCCTGGTGCTGTTGAGTTCCTGCCTGTCACACTGGGAGCAGATACAGGACAGTGCCACCTTTCACACAAGAAGTGGCTGAAAAGCAACATCACTTCCCAATATCCTGCTATAAGTGAACGTTCTGGTCATGGCTAATTCCACAGAGCAGTTGTGCTGTGTGGAGAAGCTGCTTTTCAGTGACATGGGGGCACAGCCTGGGCACTTTGTGGGATGGGGAAATGAAAACCCCACACTGGAGTTCAGGTTTGTTTTTTTTTTGGGTAGCTCTGTGTTGTTGGAGAGCTTTAGCCACAAATGTTTTCAAGCAACCACCAAGGGCATGAACTGGACTATAAACACATAGGCCTCTTGACTCCAGGAGCTGGGAGTGTCCACATGGAGATGCTGCAGTGTGGTGGGCATCTCCCCCAACACCAATTGGGAACACCCCGTTCCTGCTCCTACAGCTGCCATTTGGGTGGGGGTGAGGGTTTTTAGCTGTGAACCCGCCCTGGCCTACCATAAAGGAGGTGGGATGGGCTCCAGAAGGGTTTGGCTGCTGTAGGGGGGGCTGTGGTGCTCCCCCATGAGTGTGGACATCTGTGGGGCTGCAGCAGGAGCTGGCTGGGGCTGGGCTGCTCACTTTGCCCAGAAGTCTCCAAAATAAGGAGCTGTGAAGAGTTCAGAGCAGACCTTCCTGCAAGGCCTGGTTCCCTCCATGGAGAGATGCATCAAACGTGAGTAACCCAGAGCCTACAAAGACTTTTTGTGCCTCTTGCTTATGTGAGGGGGTGAACGTGCCAGGGTTGTTGCTGGGCTGGGGGCTCTGGGGAGGGCAGGATGGGGATGCTGAATGCTTTCCCAAAGCCAGTAGCACCTCTGGGTGCTCCTACCCTTGAGATACTCAGTTTTGGTTGTGCAAAGTGCTTTAGTGAGCGGTGGTGGGGGTGTTAAAGCTGGCACTCCACTGTTGGAGACAGGGTTGTTGGTGGCCCTGGTGGGGCAGAGACACCATCCTCAGTGTCTTCAAGCTGAACATTTATTTGTCCTCCTGCACAAGTGTTTAGGTTGTGTTTGGCCTGTTGTTATGGCCATGGTGGTGTCTGTGGTGGCCCTGTGACCCTGAGCTGTGGGGCTCACCCTGCCAGGGAGTGCCACCCCCACAGCTTGTGGCCTATCGTGTTCATGAGTGCCTCAGAAAAAGGTTTATTTGGGGAAGATGATCAAGTACTCCCTTTGCATTTGTAAACTGAATCTTTGTGATGAAGGGCAGTGAGTGAGTAAGGACCTCTCCTCGTTAGGGAGGCCAAGCAGGGATTTCTGTCTGGTACAATGGTGTCCTTTGGGTGCTGGGTTTCCTTGGTGGGCTGCAAGTAGAAAACAAGGCAGTTGTGACACGATCCTGCCTAAACTTCAGCTCTGGAAATCAGTAATGGCTCTGCAGGCCTCTGAAATGTGGCCCTAAGAAGTGAACACTGTTCTCCCCAGTGAATTTGCCCTGCAAATTGCTAGAGACAGGGTTTCACTTACTTTACTTCTGTAGCTGTATTGATTTTTTTGCCATCTTTCTTTTTAAACCTGAAGGAAAAATTCAAATAAAACCTAATGATGTCTCTCTGTTTCTGAACAGTTTTGGAAATTGCAGAGCAATCAATATTAAGTACACTTTACACCAATTTAGAGCCCTATTCTGTTCAGACATGTGCTTTATAGAGCTCTGATTTTTGAGTAATTTAGGCTGAAAAGTAGGGTAATGTGGATTTTCTAATTAGCTTGTGTTAAGTCAGTGTTCTTCCACCTGAATATTTTTAATAGCTTAGGTTTTAAAAGCATGCGTGTATATATCCAAAGTAGGCGAATAAAAAGGAAGATAATCTTTTCAGAAGGATGAAAGACAAGTGGATTAATGCAGAGTTTGAGATTTTGTGAGAAATTCAGGCACACAGGCTGGTGCTGCAAGGAGAGCTTCTACTTGTGAGACTGTCACTTGTTAATTAAGTTAATGTCTATGGTGCTCTGAAAATGTAAAGCAGTATGTAAGTGCTAAGTATTATTATTAATGATGCCAATTTTGACAGGTTTACTGGAATAGGCTTTGCAGTACAATATAAGCTAATGTTCTAATGCTTTACTCATTTACAATGAAACTGTTAAAATAAGAAAGTGGGAATAGAAGGCCAGCAAAGGCCAGCAGAATAGATGGAGTCCCTCGTTTTGTGTTCTCCCCAAGTTCTGCTTGGGAATGAGGTCAAAGATAACATCTTAAAGATCTAAAGATGGTCTCTCCATCTGGTAAAACTCTTGGGGGAAAGCCTCAGGTGTGTGATGATGGACTCCACCAGATTATGGTGGCTTCCAGGTGTCCTTTTAGGACACTTATCGGTCCTTGGGAGCTGTAACACAAAGTGTTGTATCCATATGGCCCATGTGTCCTGCCTATAGACCCATTCCTGTCACAGGCTGCTAAAGGGGAATGGAGGAAGGTGGGAAGGAAGCCCTGTGTTCCCTAAGACTGCTTGCTCCTCTAAGGGAAATCCCCACTGGCCAATTAATTTGGCTTGTGGCCCCTGCCTCCCTCGCCCCAAGCTGCAGAAGGAAAAAATTCTGGTGTTTGCTGTATTGGTTTCAGTGCCTAAAAAGAGAGCTTGTCAGTATATAAATGCACATATTAAAAGAAGTGACTAAATTACCTTTCACATTTCATGGAGTCATAGTAGTTTGCATGTCATTTGGATATGGAAGCACAGCTGCATGTAGGTATCTGACCCAGTAAATGGAATAGTTTCCTCAATGTCTTTGGCACATTTCCTTTCATGCTTTTTCTCTGAGCAAAACTATCAAATCTGCCCTTTAAAAGAGACAGCCTAATCTTCAAATGTTTTTCTTAGATATTCTTTATTTTTTTTCATTACTGGGCTCAATTCTCTGCTGCCTTTAATGGCTTCTAAGTGAAGAAAATATTTAAGTTGTACAGGAGTCACATATTCATGTATCCAGCTCATACAGAAATTGGAACTCCAGTATTTTCCTGCAGGAAATTCTGTGTGTTCCCATTCAACCTTTCAGTAGTTTCCCCACAAGTCAAGTCCAGTGCATGTCCTATTGGCATGGTTAGGGTGGTCTATTTGGCTTAATTGCTGCAGGAGAAATCAATGGATTCTCTTGCATTTGGGCTGAGTTCTGCTAATGTGTTGAGAGTGAACATGCACACACACCTACACTCAACAGTTCCAGCAGTATGAGACCAGCATTCCAGTGCCTAATCAAATTCATTTACTGGCTGGCAGACACTCCACCTTTCAGTGCCATGTGGATCCTGATTGTGCTGGAAGAACTTCAGGGACAGTTGTTCTGTTGTGTGTTAGAGACTGAATTGTTGTGTCCTTGTTTAATATGAACGTTGGTATTGTGCTGCATAAGTCAAATGTTACCGTGCAGGCAGCATCCCTCTCTGGAAGAGGGATGATGGGGTTACTTTGGGGGCCTGAGAAATTAGTTCTTCAAAATGTAGCAGCAGCAAGAGGAACTCTTAATAAAACTATTTTCTTGCCTCTTGCTATGTCATCAGTTGCTTTAATGTTAGACTTGACCAAAGGCTGCTGGAAACCAGCCAGGACTCATGCATCCAGAAAAGTGAGAAGTAATTTTTTCTTTTTAATGTTGGTCACTGATGAAGTGTTATGAGAATATTGCACTCTTCACAAGATAAATCAGTGGTCTGAGTAGGAATGGATGTCCAGAATCAATGCTTTGATCTGTCAAAATATCTAGAAAATAAAGTCCTTCTCTGCAGGCAGGTAACAAGGAATGCCTTGGGTGGAAAGGTCTATCAGTTCACCCCATTTTCTTCCCATCAACCACCAGTCAGATGTTAATCACTGGATAAAGTAGGCTTGAAATCTTCTGGGGGCAGCTTTGAACTGCTGCTGCTTGGGCCACAAAGAGGGGTTTCTGCCTTGGCCTCCTTGGAGCTGGCTCAAATCTTGATACCCAGGTGTTTCCTGAGCCACTTGGTTTCCTAATCACAGAATTGCAGTGCTGGGGTTTGCAAACTAAGCAAGGTTACACTATCCAGGCTCTGAAGCCTATTCCCCACACACAAAAGAAAGCAAATCAACACAACAGAAATAAAATAAGACTCCAGCAGTTGCTGGCCTTTTAATACAGAAGGAGAGGTTTAAAAATCTAGGGTCGATGACTGGCTGTTGATCTTGGAACTATATTAAATATCAGTTGTATTGAGATTTGAGTCTTTCGAGACACAACCTTAAAAATTATAACCTTAAAAATATAACAAGGGCAAGCTTCCTGGCCTTTTCTAAAGTGCAGTAATAGGCAGTAATTCTAAAGCAGGTATCTGGGCATCTGCATTGGATGCTCTAGTTACAGAAAACGGTGCAGGTAGTACATCAACCCTGTCACGAAAGCACAATAGTCAGAATAGAGTCCTTAAGGCATCCCTGTCTATTATAAATCAGTTAGAATAATTCATGCTATAGATTTCCCAATGCTGCAAAGCCTCTTATTCAGCGGAGTATAAACATATATCACATCTTATAGATTTTTTTTCCCCTTCTTGGCATGAAACAGACTTAAAAGAACTCTGCAAGAGAACAATACACTGTACAGACAATTCCCTAAAAACTTTCATAAATAGGAGGTGGAATAGAAAGATATTATTTATCTCCAGGATCATTTTAACAGCTCCAGTCACACCTTTGTTATTAAGTTTGGAGCATCTTGTGTAGGAGCCAACAGTAAGCCTGTGTGTGGAGCATACAGGGGCTGTGTCTGGAATCAGGCTGAAAATGCAAATAGGACTTTCTTTTCTGGTTTGGTTTCTCAACACAAGTTAGAGCAGCTTGCACCAACTGGTAAAGGCTGCAAAGGGCTATTTTGCCAGCTGGGAGGTGCAAGGGTGTAATAATGCTGCTGGCTCCTTGCCTGTGCCAGCCACAGGGAGGAGAGTGGCAGAGAAGCCAATGTATGTCTCAGTGCCACAAACCAGGCTTAAAGACAGCTTGTACCACTTGGGAGTGGGGCATTATGGATCTGAAGTATCCAAAGGCCTGCCATGAAATATTTATGCTGCAACTTCCCATATTCTTCATATCACTTACAAATCCCTAACATTTCCAGAAACCCCCATTAAATTGAACCAATTTAAGTCACGAAGCACTGGCTGGCGCACAGTTCTCTAGGTTCTGATAAACAGCCTCGGGAGTGAAGGAGTTAACTGACCATCATCAATTACAGCATCAGAGGGGGTGATTAGGACTGAAATTGCAGGGAGGTTTTTAATTTAGCAGAGTAGAGGAGACTCCCCCAGCTTAGCCAAGCTCATCAGATCATGCACGTCTTCCTGCTTCATCCGCTTACCACGCACTGCCACTCAGGGCTATTGTGCATGGAGAGGGCACCGAGCAGACTCCAGTTATTATATTATTCCCTTGTCCAGAAATCCACCTGAGGCTCACTGACACTCTGCTCGCCACACAAGTGCCTAGTGTGCAAAATTCTCAAAGAGCCCAACTCGGGAATCAATCAGCAAGTTATGTGAAAGAAAAAAACGGCAAAGTTTAAAGCTTGATATGACCTAATTTGTCCGATTTTTAAAAAAAATTTTGGTGAAGTAGGTAGGACTGCTTCTAGCAGTAAAGGTGCATTTAGGCTTCTATGTTAGGATCAGGGATGAATCAGTTGAATCGGTATTTTGCCTGGCTCTGTGTGTATCCAATGCTAAATAAAGTGTATGGAGTGTAGACTGCTTTAACCTCTCTGATCTGTTTTCCTGGTAAAATTGGTTACCTGGGGTGCATTGGTCATTGCCTTGGGGAAAGGGCAGCAAGCTTCAGGCCTGAAGGGTCACAGGAGGGAAGGGAAAGGGCCTGTAGCCCTGACATGGAGATTTTTGGGGAGTTGTAGTCACAGGCTGCTGGTGGGATGAGCCTCCTCTGCCTGCTGGGACCCTCTTGGTCACCCTGGAGCTGCTCTGTTCCTGGGATTGGGGGTCCTTGCTCCACCCTGGGACACTCTTGGCACATGCTGCTTGTCAGGGCTGTGAAATGCAGGAGAAAAGTGTCCCTGACAGGTACCCAACCCCATGTTATTCATCTATTCTTTATATTTCTTGTTTCTGCTACTATTACCATTTTACTTTAGTATTTTGCCTCTGGATTTTAGAAGATTATGAGGTTTGTAGAAGAAACTTCAGGTGGACACTGTTTATAGAGGCAGACTTCATGTACCTCATGTGGATAGGAGAAAAGGGGAAAGGAGGACAGCACTAATCCAGATAGAAAATGTTCAGGATGGGCCTGACTCAAAATTCCAAGATAGCTGGGCTTTGGTGATGTAAAGATAAAAATTTATCTGCTTTTGCATTCTGAAGTCTCAAAAAAACTCCTCTCTTCCAGGGGAAACTTGAGAACAACCAGAGCTGAGACCAGGGAGATGCTGGTGCAGCGTTAGTGGTGTGGAAGCAGTGGGAAGCAGCAGCCCCGTGTGCTCCTTCCCGTGGGTTTTGTTGCTTGTAATGTTGCAGAGCCCCTGCCACTGAGGCTGGAGTTTTCTATATGATCATGTAATTAAAGATTGACTCATAGTGTGCAGGCATATGGAGGCTAAAACAGTTGCCCGTGAAGCGCTCGGCAGCATTTTGTGTGGTGTTTGACAAACCATTTTTATTTTGATTTTTGTTAATATGGCACTTTGTGCAATCACGGAGACACTTAGCATAGAACATCAGTCACCTGTGTAATCCTAATGAACTCATGTAAATGGAAATAAGGGGCTTCTGAAGACTATTAACAATGAGGTGCCATGATGCTGGAGGAGACTTGGCAGCCCTCTCAGCCCACCCCTGATTTTGAAATGTGAGAGCATAGCTTTCCCCATTGCTGAGGAAGAATAATCAGATCTAGTCCTTGAAATGGTCTGTAGTAGCAATGGATATTTTAACTTCAGGGTTATCATCCTTACTGAAGCAAATTCCCATTGATTTCAGGAGTTATTCCTGAAAACAGAGAAGCGCAGGGCTTGAGTAAGCCTTGGTGTGACTTGCTTCTGTTGTGTTTCTTCTCCAGTCACAGTGGTTGTGAATTGTTGTGTTATTAATACCATAATTCAGATATATTGATCACTGTCAGCTCCCCTTGTGTGGTAAAATCCACATTATTCGTATAAGGCAACTGCAAAGGAAAATCTGCCTCCCAAACCTGAGAGCAGCCAGTGGGGCCATGGTTGCTTTGCTTTTGGTGTGCTCTGAGCAGTGCCCCTGTATCGTTGTTCCCCTTTGCAGTGCTCTTTGCAAAGGTGGAAAGCAGGTCCTTGCTCAGGCAGGTAGAATTTAGGGCTATTCAAGCTTTTTTCCCAGATCTGAGTGATCCACTGGATGTGGGAAATTTTATTGTTAGAAGATGTAGAAGTGTTTTCTATGTTGGAAGTAAAGCCTGAATTTTCTGGGAATTGCTATAAAACAGGCTTAATGCAAAAAGGGTTTGAAAGTTGTTAAAGGGCCGAAAGTGGAAATTAAAGGTGTGCAGTGTTTTCTGGAGACTTGGACCATTTCTTCTTTCCTCTGGCATGTAAAGTTACATTTTATAAGAAATCATGATTGCTTTGTTCCACTGTGTCATTGGGCACCTTGTGGGTCCTCTGCACTTCCAAATGCGCACAGTTGGTTTTGCAGATCCCCCAACACAGAAGCCACAATATTTCTGGGACCAAGGAGCCTCAGTGAGTGAATCTTTTGACAGGTCCATGCCCAAAGTTGCTGCTGGCTGTTTTTCAGCTGTCTGCTTTTATTGCAGTCTGCCTTGCTGCCCTGAGAGCTGTTGCATGTCACAGCCCTGGTGTGATGTGTGCACCAGCTGCCTGTCCAGACCTGTCACATTTTGTGGAGTTTTTTGGGGCTATTTGCAACTATTTCTGTGCTGCTGTTGAGTAGGAGGGAGTTGCACCCTGGGCTGAAGCCAGCAGAGACCTCTCTGTGCAGGCTGATGTTGTTTATCTGGGGAAAGCTCCCTGGACACCAATATTTCTGCAGAAGGACAAGAGGGAAAGAAGCCACAGTGTGCCCAAAACTACTCCAAAGGTGCAAGGGCAGCCTCCCAGAGATTGCTCCCTACTGAGCCTTAATGTACAATGAAAAGTAGGACTCTAACCCTGGGAACAGGCACATCTTCTCATGCTGTTTAATGTCAGTGATGCACAGGCAGTAATAGAAATTATTATCATTAATCCTAAAATAGATTATAAAAGGAAAAAAAAAAAAGAAGCTGCTGTCTGAAAATTCAAGTAATTGTGGTGGAAAGTCAAGCTGCAGTAGTTCTTTAATTTGAGAGTAGCTCAAATCAAGTAAAAGAAATTCTCGAGCCTGTTGAGGATCCTGGTCTGAGCCCTGCTGAATTCAGGGGCACTGTTAGAAAGATTTTGGTCAGATTGCAGGACAGGGACCTAGTGAATATTTTTGTTTTGTTGGAAAGGATTTTTGCAGCTTAATTTGCTGAATTAATATACTTGCATTTTCTAGTATCAGCATATTAAACATCCTATACATTTTTCATCTTTTCTAATTTATCTTATTAGAAAAATGGGAAAATAACAAATATGTAAATATATAATGTTATACTTTAATATAAGCTGTATGCTGCCTTCAGTAATGAATGTTGTTGACTACAGTAATTAAGTGTGATTCCAGCTCCAGTTATTTACTTGTCAATATTAGTGAATTGGGTTCATCTAAAACTGCAGGCAGTTTTCTGCTTCTCATATAAACAGTAATTGTCTAAGTATTTGCTAAAATATTTGTTTAAGTCTAAAATCAGGATTGCAAGTTGATTTCAATAACCTAGTTAATTTACTTTAATTTTGGAATTCTGTCTCTGCATGGGAAGAGAAATATGAAAAGTAATTTCATCTCTGTATAGTTGATTTAATTGTATGTACTTTTGATGGATTAAGTTTCCAGTTAATTGTGGAAAATGCAACAACAATAATATAAAAAGAGGTTTAAAATAAAACAATTTCTGTCTGCTTTGCATGCTACTTTAAAAAAATGTTTAACATTATTAATTTTACAATGGTAATTTATAAATATTAGTTACATCTTCCCACTTAAACCCCCCCAAATAGATGATTTTAATCATACTTATTGATATTATCTACATAATTATTTTTCATTATGCAAATATGTCTCAGTTGCTGTGCAATAATGTGGTGGAAACAGTTTTCAGCGCTTTAGAACACTTGCTTAACTAAATGCAGGAGACAATGGAAAACTGGTGTGAAAACCAGAAAAAATTTGGGCATTTTTTTTTTTTAATAGCAACAGTGGTTTTATATCTTTTATATTTTATGTTTTGAAACCAATTGAAAATTCAGTAAACTGTGTAAAAGTGAATGAGCAGTAATGACAGTTCTAGCTTTTAAAACAATGATCTTCAGTCATGCTTTCTATCCTTAGTTAAAAATGGCAATAGATTAAAATCTAACTGATTTCTACTAAGTGACAGGTTTTGTTACTTTGTATATTTGCAAAAAATAGAAATAATCTAGCTTCTAATTCATGTACATTTCTTAAAACATCGAGGGTGTCTTTTCCCAGGGAGAAGAGATATCCAGTGTAAGAAGATTCTGAAAAGTTTATTTGAAAGTATAATTGACAGAGCATATTAAAAAAAAATTGAGATTCAAAAATAGAAAGGTTTCATTTCAAGGATTCTTCTGCTTGGAATTTAAAGATTGGCAGGAGAAATATAATTAAGGGGGCTGCTCAGGACAAAATTACGGCATTAGATCGAAGTTTTCTGGCTTTTCAGTGTAACTGTATGATTGTGAGCTTAAATAATGTAGGCAAGGCTTTCTTTTGTCAGAATAAATTATTATAATTTCTAGCACTTGGTAACTTGCAATTTGTTCTTGTTGATTTTTTTTTTGTGTGTATATTTAAATAAGCAAATAAGACAGCTTTGCGTTTTTGTTTTTTTTTTTGTGTAAGGATTGTAATGGATCCAGTGGAGTTTTAGTTTTAAAACAAAGTAAATGGTTATTACTCTTGGTGAAAAAAGCCCAGGATTGCCTGATATAATTTCCTGGATATATGTTCTCAGTGCAATTTTCTTATAAAAGGTTGCTTTAGTGCTTTATTGTTTGTTAAAGAAATGTATACATTTATGTAAAACCCTCCACATGAAAGTGTTGCTTCAGCCTTTATTAAGCATCACTTTCTGCAGCTACAATTTCAGCCCTAAGCTTAACTTTTTTTTTTTGCAAAGTATGTGGTTTTCATTAAACCTGTAATTAGTATAATTAATAATTATTCTCTAATTGAAACGCAGGTTAACAAACTTCCATATGTAAAAAGTAAAGGGGGGAAAAATGTCATTCATTCACACTGGGCTTTATAAGCCTATAAAACTCTTCAAAGGACTTCAAGATATCAAGCAATCTTTTATTCAGCTAAACCTACCCCCCACCTTCCCTCTTACACACACTTAAATACGCAGTATGCTCACAGCTTGGAAAAAAGCAAGAAAAGCCTTAATGGATCACTGATTTTAACCAAAGAGATAGGTATGTATTCCATATAAATGGTTTCCAAACCATTTTGGTGTTAGTATTAATAATTTTCATCAAATGCAAACAAGCGTCTGGGCGCTATAGAAAGCGAAGCTTTCAGCTGTGCACTTATTAACACAGCTTTTATTTCAAGCTCCAAACATCCAAAACAATTACACTGCAGCAATTGTGTAATTTGCTCCTTTCCTTGCTACACAGGTATAGCCTTTTAGACAGAGGCTAATAAAGATTTAGGGGGAAAGTGGTGAGCTGAGGTCCAAATTTTGTTCGTCTTTACGCCCGTGAGTAATTAAACTCAAACTGAATGGACTGAGACAAATAACATCAGGGGAGGTATTCACATGTGCATAGGTTGCAGTGCCCAGTTTGAGTTAGATACTTTACAGCTGATGTAATAAATCAAAGAACAGAATAATTATTTCCCAATTTACCGTGACACAGATATCTTGTCATCACCCTGGTTATATGTACCTTTAAGAAGTGGTGAATGCTAAAAATCTATTTAGCCACATCAGTGAAACAGAGCTAATGCAGAAGGAAATATTCCTTTGTCTTATTTTTTATTTCCCTATATAAAATCAGTTGCCAAGATATTTGCTCATATTAGAAACCAAATATTTTCTATGTGGAACTGAGGATCGGAATTTTGTACCTAGGACATGACTATTTTAAGGGGTTACTTATTTAAATAATTTAAAATATTTTGCTGTTGGGCATATTTTATGTTCTTAGAAAAAACACTAGAGAAGTCCTATATTTAGTTATGTGCTTTGTTTGTGCATTTATCTGAAATGTTTGCAGTTTCAAAATAGATTATCTTAAAATTTGCAGAAAATATTTATTATTTAGATTGGATAAGTCTGAAGTGCAGGTATAGACACCCTCAATGCGTGCTTTTTCTGCAGGCAAATTTGGAAGTGATGGAATTATTTGTTCAGAAGTATTTCTTCGGGAATTTTTCCTCTACATTTAAAAACACAACACTGAGCTAAAATTTAACCTTATGGTAAAGTAGACACTAAAGTCTTCCCTTATTATAAAAATTCAATTTTAAAGTAGTAACAAGTCATGGAGAAATTGCTGCTGTGAGGTCCAGCAGCGGGCACTGAAATATTATAAGCTCGGCTTTCATAATGCTGCCTTTCAAAATCAGTTATCTGTAGTTATCTTAAAATTGGAGTGCATTCCAGAACACCAGATTTAATGTTTCTCAGGAGAATATACTGTTTCAATCAGATAGTTTTATAGAGTGCACATTAACAAAAATCCTTACAATACCCTGTTATCTTTGTACTTTTTTAAAAGGGAGAGAGAATGCAGAGGATAATGACTTATGCTTGAATGCAATTCAATGTATTTGTGTTTTATTGATAAAAATACATATCTAGGTATATAAAACCAGGATGAGGTATGTGTTTATTTGTTATTAAGTTAAAAAAAGTTACAGTTCTCTCACCAAGATTAAGCAAATTTGTCCTACTTGCACATTACTGATAAATATCAAATCCAGCTCAAATAATAATCACATTCTCAGGGTGACCGAAACAGCATCTTTTCCTGACTTAATCTGTCTAAACAGGTACGGATGTATTAAAAAAGACCTCACTGTCCTTTTAGCTTCCCTGCTGATGCCTGTCAACTTTTAAAAACAATTTTTAAACGGGTTGGGAAGGCAGGGAGGGAGTAAAAGCTCTTTTCAATTACAGATGATCAGTGAGAACTGTGACATGATGGTCAAGCTTCTCTTAACTCCTAAGGGTGTCCTTCATAGTTCACAAATATGTTCAAACACTCAAATGTGTTTGAGATGTGCACTGGTGGTAGGGGGGAGTCATATCTCTGCTGGTGTTGAAGTTTTTCAGAGTTGCTAACAGGTGCTACCCATTTCCACAGCTGAATCCACACGCTGCATTACAAACCAGGCACCAAAATGTAGATTTATTCCATCTACAGGACCCTACTGCAGTGTCATTACAGACAGCAGCAGTTTCTATTTTTATTTCTTGATCTTACTGCAAAAGTTTGTAGTATGTGCTTGTTACGAGCTCCAAACTTATTTCACAGAATGGCAAATATCTAATAGCTAGAAAATTGGTAGTATGGTCTAGTCATGCCACTTAGAGATGTGTGTTCTCTAAAAATCAATACAATAAACTTGCTTGTTCATTATCTGACCAGTAAAGTGTTCTGTCTCTATAGGATTTCATTTACACTGGGTAGGTCACCCAGGAGAGTAACAGATCTCTTGGTTAACTACTACATTTTGCTTTGATTCTTAATTTGTGAGTAATTACAAAATACGCTTAACTATTGGTTTTCTCATATGAAAATAGCACAAATGTATTTGATTGCATCTTTTGCCTGGATTTTTTTCTTACCTGAACTGTAAAGATTTTAATTTAAGGATATAAGTATAATCTATTTCTTATAATTTGTAGATGGAAATATTCAAACAGTGACAAAAGCCCTGAATACTCAGAATGAGGCTTTTTTTCCCCCTCCTTCTGGTTCAGTTTCCCTTATTTCATTTATGGAGTAATTTTAATAGACTAGGTCAGTCTGACAAAAGTATTTTGCAAAGTAAATTAACTATATTTTTGTGGCAGTACAGAGATCTCATAAAGGGCTGAATCTTCCAGCATTTTTCCTTGTAAGGAAAGTAAGGTCATATATGTGTGAATTTGCTCTTGTGCCAGAGTTGGAATGCGTAGGTAGGATACATATGCACATATTTCAAGTACTGGAAAATAAATCAATGTAAAATAGCAATTATTTAAGGTAGGGCATAGTCTTGGCATATATCTAGGAAGTATTTAACGTCTGTGGGAATTATCATAGCAAAAAGTAAAACTGGAAATTAACTTGGATTAGTTTCACTTGTAAAGCTGAGTTTTTGAGTGTAAAATATACAAGGTTTGAGCCCTAAACTTTTATTTTCCAGTATTCACTGCCAAATCTTCACCTTGTGCACACAAAACGTTTCTTCTTTAGTTGGCAAAACACTTATTTCTACAAGAGGAAGATGCAGCCTACATCAAAAACATTCTGATTGCTCGACAGCTTTCAGCACTTAACACATCTCTAAGCATGTACTGGAAAACTACTTGGGAGGAGATGTATGTACGTGCATCTTACCCCAAAACACTCTAGAAACTGATTAATCTGTTTTGTTAATCAAAGATTTCATCTTCACATTATAGCACAGCCAGATTAGCAAAGATGTGATGGTGGGACACAGGATAATTTGCTAAGTAAAGTCAAAATTAATGGCAAATAAAATCAGTTTCCCTTTGTGGTTATTTCCAGCCAGCTGCATCCAAATATAAAAGAACTATCAAAGGGAGTAAAATAATCAACCCATTAATTATTAACTCAGAACAACTTCAGAAAGCGCTTCTTAAACCTCCATTGACATCATCCTGACAGGCTCCTAATCTGGGAAAGTTGTTGGTAAGAGTTGCATTAGGCTCAGCATGCCACCAATTCCGACTGGAACAACTGCAGCTCGAGATGTGCTGCAGCAGAGATAGGAACACATGGGACAAGCTGCGGTCTCTTAAGACATCTGTGAGTAACATTTACAGCACAACATGCTGGATAATTCCCCACGTAGCTCTACCTCTGCTGTCAGCATAATAGAGTTGTCAACAGCCTAATTGCAAGATGCAATATGTAGGGGGGTCATCCAAAAAAAAAAAAGAAATCTCAGTGGAAAGTAACACAAATCAGCTGTCATTATTATAAAGCTGGACCAACCTTTGGCTAAACCATTTAAACCTCCAGATTAATCCCTAGATTTATCTTTATAGATTGGATCAAACTCAAAGTTTGACTGCAGATGAAAGAGGAACTTCAAAACGAAGGCTCTCATTTATGCCCATTAGACAATGCATTCGGCTAATGATCTACAACACACATTAGCCTGGAAACAGTGGTTTTAAGGCTTAACTGTTGCATCTTTTTTTCTTTTCATGTTATACTTCAACCTTCATTTCCAGCTTTTATTTCTTAAAACATTTTTTTCAGAAGGTGAAAATATTTTTTCTTAACAGAAGATTTTTTTTTAGTTTCTGCTTTTGCCTTTCTGCCAACTTAGATGATTAAATACTTAGTCTAGAAGTTAACTTGGAAAGAGCTTATTTGATTATGTGGCATCAGTAGATCTCTTTGTTGCAAAATGTATATGCTAAATCAATAAGTTAAATTAATTTGAACAATTGTTTAGAATTTTATGTCATATTTTATGTTTATACTTCTGATATAAAATATAAGCAGCAAACCCCCCATAACAATTTAAACCAACCATTGTTGAAAAAACAGTAATTCAGTGGATTAGGTTGGTTTTTATAATGGTCATCTGAAGCTACTAAATTTATTCCTATGTGTATTAAAAACCTGATATCATGAAGCTATTTTAACTCCACTGGTTTTTTGTTTTAAAAAAGCCAAGCAAACTCAGTCAAAGCTATCCAGCCCCCTCCTCCCCCCCTGCTGAACAGCACAGTTTTTATTCTTAAAAAGAAAAAAAAATACTAGCCATTCTTTCATCTTATGGGGAGACATTTAAATTTAGAGTAATTACAAGACAACAATAAGCAGCACTGAGCATGAATGACAAAATGCAGCTCAACTTGATGTTTTAATGCAGTTTTCCCCTCTCATCAGGGATATTAACCCTTCTGATACTTCACTGAAGATTCTTACACTTATTTCTCAGACCACAATGTGAAAGCCAGCTTATCAGAATATTAACAGCTTATAAACATGGATGAATGAACAATGAGTTCAAGTATATATTTTTCATATACTACCTCAGATTTCAAGACTCTGTATTTCTTGCTGTTTATGATACAGGCCTTGCAAGGAGCTAGGCAACAGATCTGTTTACATCCTGGCTGGATGTAAAGAAGAGAAAAGCAAGTTTACTGCCTTATCTCAATCAAAATAATTAGTTTCAAGAAAACTAGAATCAATATAATTTCCTCTTTTAAAAAATTGTTTCCTACCTTTGCTGGCCTGTTTCATCTGTTTCATTAAAGGTGCAATTTTTATTGATGCTTCTGCTCATCCTATGTTTTCATCAGTGTGAAACCTAAAATGCTCTTTGCCTAAAGTGTAGGTTAATATAATAGCTACTTGAAGCAGGAAACCTCTGCTATGTGTCTATAGTTGTCTTTATTTGGGCCTGTGCAGCATTTTGTTTGTCCTCTAGCCTTTTACGGCAGCTGGACCCTGACCTTCAAGTTCTTAAAAAGAGGGGGGGAAAAGTATTCTTTTCAGATTCCAAGTTCCTCCCTTTTTACCCTCCCACTGACACCGTCCCATTCAATACTAGAGATAACTTTATTCATCTATACATCATTGTATCAAATTCAATAGGCAAACTGCTTCAACATGCTTCAGAGCTGGACAGGGCAGTAATGTCTTCATTTTTTCTTAATGCAATGAGTTTCTTATCGCAGTCCTTTCAAGCACAAAACAAACACTGTAACAAAAAATGATCTCCAAGTTTTTCCCACCCTGCTATTTCACCATGGGCTTATTTCTTTGTTCCATCTTTTAGTGGACAGCTACAGATAAAAAGATGTAAAATTGATTACATGCATACCTACCTAACTGGAGTTAAAAAGGGAATTGGTGGGGGAATCTTTTATAATTAAATACTGTATTGAGAAGATTTACTTTGAGCTCACACCAAGAGCATGGAAGTAATTTGTTCCTGAATCAGCTGTCATCCTTTACACAGGATACCAAAATTAAGTGGCATCTAGAAAAGCCAGTAGGGATGCCATGTCAACTGCAAATCTGGCTGATCACTATCTGAAAAGATAGACCTTTTTCCCAGCTCTAGTCACTGTGGATTTATACACCTAATGTTATAAGCTCTCAGTCTGTCATTAACTGCCAAGCTTGACTTTAAGCCAATGACAGCAGCTCCATGGATGTTAGGAGAGTTCCAGCAGCAAGAATTCCAGCTTTTCCTCCTTGTTCTGAGTCCTGCTCACCTGCAGATGAGTTTAAAGGAAGGGACTTGAATCCTTGGCCCACATTTTCACGTTGTAGTGTGGTTTAAGCTCGTTAGCTGAGCTAAAAAAAATGCTATGAACATACTGATAAGAGGGATAGATCAGTATTTTAATGAATCACTTGAGAGGTTTTGTAGTGCCTTTTTATTGTAGCATGAAATATGTAATATTAGGATACCCAAGTCAAGCTCATATCTCATTGACATCTTTGTCTTTTAAATGGAAAGTAAGGCTGGAGGGGAAAAAGTTGGTTAAAATACAGAACTTCTGAAGTGCTTAAACCAGCTAATGGTACTAGATCTCATTTTAGATTCCAGGAATGAAAAAGAAAGAAATAAAAAAATCAGACTTACATCCCTGACTGTGTGTTTTCCACTATAGGCCCTACATGTTTATGTAGAGGCTATTGCGAACGTTTGGAGGGATTTGGGAGTTTCAAAAGGAAGAAGTTTATACATTAGTGCTGCAAGTTGCAAAACACTGTTGATATTCAAATGTTTATTGTGTAAAATCTGGGATAAGCTTCAGCATGAGAGCTCCTTTAAGTGCCTACAACTATTGCTAATTCCCCTCAGCATTGAGGCTTGCACAAAGGCCTTAATCCAATTCCACTTTTTTTTTTTTTCAGAAAGCCTATGCTATTTTCTCTCACATAAACTAACAACACTATCCCATCACACTGCAGAATGGGTCAAAGAAAAAGGGCTCTGTGTTTATACTTCACCAACACTTTGTGTTTCTTGGCCAAGTATGGCAAGAAACTTTAAGTGGGTCCCCCAGGCCCCACGCCATCTTTAGAAAGAAAAATAAGCCTTCAGAGATTGAAAACACACTATTTTAGGCACTAAAAAACCTATGAAATGTCAACTATTCTTTCAGTCACTATCCCTGAAAAGAAATTGATCACCCCAGCATCGTTCTTCAAGCTCTGATTTAAATTATGAAACACAGGAATTGTTTTGATATGATAGTGTATTCTACCTAGCATATAAAATCCTTGGAGATATTTTAAGAGTATTCTCAGATAATATTTGTGAGTACACATTTTACTCTACTACAACACTGGTGCCTACTCATCAAAATGGCTTAAAGCCATCAACTCCATCAGGGAAAAGAAATTTTATAATGTCTCTATGTTTACTCTTACAAAATTCAGAAGAAACTTCCTACTTTATAAAGCATATTTTTAAACTTCATCAATAATCTGTTCTGTACAGGAGATCCCAATCCAGTTCCAAGTGGTCAGGTATTCCCTGTATATAACCTTCACTTATTTCTGACAATGCCAGCAGTGTTGTCAAGGTTTAAACAACAACAAAGCCTGGGCTGCTTTGAGGATTGACCTTCCACTGGCAGGAGGGGAGAGGCTGGTCTAGCTCCCATCTGATCATCTTTGAAACCCTACAACAAAAATTCTGCTGTAGCAAGTGAGGGTGCTAAAATGCCAGAGCACAAACCAGCCTTTTGAAAGGAGAGAAAGAAAAAAAAAAGGGGGGGGGGGGGGGAAACTGGGTTGGTTTCAAGCAAGAATTAAAATTTATTTTATAATCAGAGATGCTTCATTTATAGCATGAGAACCCAGTAATAGCACCAGTTATTCTAATTTAAACAGCATCAATTCCAGTCTCCAGAGTAAGCTCATAGTTATTGTACCAGAAGGAATTCAGCCTGGAAGGGGAATCACTTACTGAAGGTTTTGACAAGGTGGAAGTTATTCTCCTGTCACACAGACTTTGCTCTTGAACATGTGTCTTTGCAGCCGAGGGAAATCTTCCCATGGTGTTTGGTTTGGGGTTTTTTGTCTTTTTAATTTTTTTGTTTGTTTATTCTGTGTTTTTTGTTGCTTGTTTTTTGGGTTTTTTTTTGTGCTCCTCTCTGATTATATTTATACAGCAACTACTGATACTGCTGTAAACTCAAATCAGTTTTGAATGCCTTTCTGTGAATCATTTTAAATACACTTAATGTTCCTGTGGGTTTTGTTTCCCTGAACAGTTTTAGTTTGTCCTGGGGACCTCTCTGAGGGTTTTTACCCTGGGGACACACAGGAGGGGAGGGAAGGACCTCCTGCCCCCTGCAGCCAGGTGAGCTCTGAGCTGTGCCCTGCTCCAGTTTCCCCCAGGGTGAGAGCAGTGGTCATTCCCACACATGTGGTGAGTGTGGCTGTGAAATCTTGGAGTCCATGTGGAGCACAGGAGTGAGGCTGAGCAGAACATTCCAGCTCATGAATTTATGTGAAGTTAATCCACTGTTTCATCAGCATGTGATAAGATGCTGGAGAATGAGGGTGGCTGCTTTGAGGCACTATTTCTTATCAAATAGTGGAAAAGCACACCTTCCAGGGTAGTTTATTTCCTTCAGCACCTTTTCTGAAGCAGTTCATGTGTTTCCATTGGCTCTTCTCTCCCGAGAGGCTTTTAGCCTTTTGGATCATGTCATACCTGTTAGCACACATGGATTAGCTGAGTGCTGAAATCACACTTTGAAGGTTTGGCTTCTTTCTGAATGGCTTGCAAAGCTATATCTCTAAGAGGGTTTTATGTGCTGGGGTTAAAATCATCCTGCATATACATAGCTAAAATTAAATTGTGGCCTGGATCATGTTTGAGCCTTGCAGCAGGGTGCAGCCATGGGTCTTCTCCACTGAAACTTGTCCCTAAAAGTCACCTTTCTGGAGCATCCTCTTTTTCTTTTGTTTCATCCTTTGTGAAAAAACATACTTGTTTAAAAAAAAACCCAAAAGCCTCTAATGTGCTCCCCTGTAGTGCATTAAAGTTAAACCCCCAAATATTTCAGAATAGGCACCAAAATTCTTCTTGAGTTTTTTATTTTGCTGTACTGCAGAAGTTAAATTAAACCCATGCATTTTATGTCCACAAACACATGATGTTCATTTTACCCCAGGAAATAGAAAATCTGTGATTTTTTTGTTTTGTTTTAGGATCATCAAATGACTAAATCTTTCTGGTGAGAGATTAATTTCTTCTGTATTGTGCTGTGTGCAGTGCTTATTGTGAAGAATTTATAAGAGTTGATATTTTAGTTGACTGACAAGTCTCTCGATGTATTTAACAACTTTAATTATACTTGTCATTTTCAAAATGAGTGAAGAAATGTACAAAACCAACAGAAATATGTCAGTTGGTTATTAGTTACAGCAAAGTCTCTCTTTTATCTCTCTTCTCTCGGGTGGAAACCATCCTTTCTAGTAAATAGGGAGACAATTCAAAAACTTGAGACCCATCACTGTCTTCAGGGTTTTTAATTACTCCTCTGCCTTTTTCTCTTTCTTTTAGATTGTTGCTGTGTTAGATGACTTCTGTGTTTTTAGATTTCCTCCTTGCCTTGCTGCCAGCACATGGCATCTTTCCTTTATCATGCCATTCAGATCCCTGGTTGTCTCGATTTGGTGCCCAACTTGCTCGGCAAACGTGTCCTTTGTGAGGGGGAATGTGCCTTGTCATCACGAGAAAAGGAAGGGAGAAACGAGCACTGGTACTGGGAACAAGGATTTAAAGTGGAGGAACTATGCAGGAAGTGGTGGGTGGGTTTTTTGCCATCTAAAAAATGTCCTCTGGGCCCCACTAGTACTTGTTAAAGTGAATATTTTGCTATTTTATAAATCAACTCTCCTTAAAGGCTGCATTATCCTTTCCCCTCTATTCGTGGCTCGGTCTTTCCTGCATCATGTGCAGGTTCTTTCTGATGTCACTCCTGTACTTCACTGCAAGGTTTCCATGAAATGTAGATGTCTTAGAGGGTTTCCTTTTGGCCTGGCATGGTGCTTGGAGGTTCCTTCTGTGAGCGCTGGAGGTTTGAATCTAATATCAAAGGGTTTAAAGCTAATGATTTTAAGTATGGTTGAATTTTATTGCTCCTCTGGTGGGCTAAAACCTTCAGCAACTCTTTGACCTCTTCCCAGTCAATCCAATTCCATCTAATACTCTGTGACTAATATGGTGGATATTTAATCTACTTTGCTGCTGAAATTACTTTTAGAGTCACTTTTTTCCTGAAATCTTCCTCTTTAGAGAAATTGCTGATCGTAAGCTCTAAATATGTTGCACACTACCACATAGGTTTTTTTAAAAGAAAAAGCTGTTCTTTTAGTAAAAGAAAATTAAGAGATGTAATTTCTTTTTATAACATAAATGAAATGAGGGGCTATAATTATATTATGAAAGTAAAAGCCAGGTTAAAATGAAAAATTGACAGAAACCTCTCTGATGATGTTGGTAATAGAGATACTATGATGAATAGCCACACCTTAGCCAAATATTTCCTGTAATATAATTAAGCTTTGAAGAGAAAATTAAAGAAAGCCCCTAAAACCAGTATTTCCACCCTCTAGGCAGTGCTTATTAGTTAAAATAGTTAGTGTTTTAAGTTAAAATTTGTAACATGGATCTTTTCCTGTCAGTAGCACCAAGAAACTGTGCTGAATTTTGCTTACGCCGGATTTTTTTTCTTAAAAAGTGACCAAACTAAATAGTTGAGGCCATGGTTGAAAATTCACGATAATGCCTGTGATACTTGGCTGCTTTTCCCTGTTTTCATCTCTTAAGACATCCAGGATTGCAAGGATTCTGCAGTGTGCAAACATGAGCAAAAGGGATTTGCTTATCTGATTTATGTGAGGACCCACCAAATTGGGTCATGGATAACGATCTCTACATCCACAGTCCTGTGCCTTATCATTTCGTCATGGGCATAGCCACATTGAATTCAGTGGGCTTGAATAATTTGAATGTAATGGAATTATTTATATGCCTGAAATAAGGCATTTAGGCAAGTTTTTGCAGGATTGTGGCATTAACCTTTTCCATATGTAACCTCTTTAAATAAATGTACCACTGCATCAGGTGAAGCAGCGCAGAGTTCAAGTCTCAACTTTCTGTCTGAATCCAGAGCAGGCTTATTTAATAGCAAAGGGTGATATGAAATGAGATTTCTGGTCACAGCCTAACTACAACGAAAGATGGACTTGCTGTACCTGACAGTGGAAGGAGGGAATGGGAAGAAGAATCTTAATTCCCTTGCCTGCCCATAACACCAAGACTATTATTGGTGCAATAACACGGTGCTAAATTAAGGGTGGAAGTGAGAACAAATCTTTGAACTGTTCCAAGAGTAAATCTCAAAGCAACTTGAGAATTGGAACAATGGTGGGAACAGAGAAGGTGAACCCTCAGACCAGACAGTTTTTGCTGGGGGTTGATCAGCCTGTCAAAAGGAACGTGTGGTCTCGGTGATCCAGCTCAGTTTTCCTAAAAAGTTTTGTCAAGGGATGAGATGCATTAAGGTAACAGTAATGGAAAAGATTGCGCTCTACTACTCTTATAAGAAAGTGAAGGGCTTCACTCTTCAGAGCTGCCCATATGGCAAATTTCACATGCACTAAAATTAAGAGAGGGGTGAGGTGACCCAGCCCACATGTAACAAACATCGGTCCCGCTTTGCATGGAAGCGTGTGCCGAGGGAGTTGGCGGAGAGCCTGGGGCGTTCTGTGATACAGCCTTGCTGAAACAGGGACCCTGGCTCACAGGAGCAGGAGGCAGGCCTGGGGTGTCTTTAGAGCATGTAGGAAATACCTGGGATCCGTGGATTTCCTTCAGAAAAACTCCCAGTAGCAGCGTTTAGCTGCTGACACGAGTGGAGAGCATGAAGGAATGGCTGGTGTTGGGATGGACACCATGGGGTTACTGTGTGGGTCCTACTGGATGATCTGCCCCACAGACCACTTCCAATAAATGTTCTTCTGTCTGTAAAATCATGGAATCAAAGTGGTTTAAGTTGGAGGGGACCATAAAGGCCATTCCTCCCACCTCCTGCCATGGGCACAGGGACACCTTCCACCAGATTGGGTTTGCTCCAAGCCCTGTGCAGCCTGTCCTTGGACACTTCGAGGGATGGGGCATCCACCACTTGCTTCACACTTTGTTATTTGAAGAGAATTCAATTCTTGAGATACAGAAGAAACGCAGGGTTACTTTCTCACCTTTTTTGCATATGATTGATGCCTTGGGCATAAATTGCATATAAAAATGCAAAAATACGTAGCTATGTTTATACTCCACCTCTTTTTGTCTGATGACTTCAGCTGAGGGAACTCAAGTGATGTATTAAATTTCTTGAACACATGGATAAAATAAGCCAATGTGAAAACCGCCATGTGCAGTTAATTTATAGACAAATATATTTGGAGCAGGTACAAACAAAGGTGTAAAGTACTATGTTTTAACAGATTTTCATGCCATATGCATTTGCTTTTACTGCCTGAAGGAAAAAAAAAGGATTGAACCAGATAGCTTAAAAAAAAAGTTAAAATACCTTTTGAAAATTAACTTTTTTAGATTGCAGGAACACTACTCTTCATGGCTTATTAGTATGTTAACAGTTTAAACTATTTTAGATCATTTTAATAAATTAATGGCTTTTTCTTGGCCACTTCATTTAAGACAGCAAATTCACAACAAAAAACCTCTGAACTTTGACATTCCTCCTTGTATTTATTGCATATGTTTGGAAATTACCTAATTTTAGCAATTCACATGAAAACAGTGGTCACATCTCGTCATTTGAAATCAGGTCTGACAGCTCAGAAGTTAAACCAGTTTAGCTTATTTTAACAGCTACACTTCAGTGAGTCTGGGTTATTAAACTCTTTGGGAAACCTTGCACACTTTATTAGGGAAAGGAAATTTATACAGTGGAAAGAAGAAAAATATATGTAATTGCCAACATATACATAGTGACTCTGGTAATAACATCACTTTATATAGATTGTCAGGATCCAGTACAGAACCATGCTTTTGTGTGAAGGGAATTATATTGGCATGACGAACAGCTTCCCCTAAAACAATCCTCAAGGCTAACATGAGTGGCTCTTTTGGGAAGCTAAATTCAGTGAACTGAATTTTACCCAGAGCATTACTTCTGCAGACAGAACTCTTTACCCCCAATGTGTGTATTTGGTCAGGCCTGAAACTAAATCTGAACATGAGGTTTGGCCCCTCCTGGGTGGAGCTGTGGGAGAAGACTGAGAATGAGGTTCATCCTGTCTCCTGTCACAGCTCCTGTCTCATACTCTGTCCTCTGGAGGCCGTAAACATGTTCATTCAGCAGGATGTGATGTACCTGTAAGGATCATGACTCTCTTCAGAGAACAGAAAAGCATCTCTCTCACCAGATATATAATATTTCTACCTCAAAGTCAGGCTAACTCTAAGTTTTATGTACAATCTGTTTAGATTGAGGGCATGTTAGATCTCTTCCTGCACAGCAGGTTTTCCAAACTTTGACTCTGTCTTTTAAAAATTCGGGGGAAACAATCTTAGTTTTCTATATCAAGTAATTTGTTAATGACTGAATATCACTGCTGCATATATTGCTTGTTCTCTCTGTTTTTCATCCCTGTTTATACATCCAAGCATTACAAACAAATTTTAGTCACAGCTGGTGATCCAGCATATTCTTATCTACTTTGGAAATTTGTGAGTATATCCCTGTTCTATTTCCTTCTGATTTGTTGATGTCTACACTCTGCAGTATTATCTCAAGACAAGCTGTGTAAGGCACATCTTCACAGAAATGGCTGTTTTTTGACTGATTCCCTATTAACAACATGTTGAGAGCCATCACCCAGTTTTTAATCCCTTTAACATATGCACAATTAGTTTTAATAAAAATACCATGTAGTACTGATTGTGTCTGTGCATTATCAACAAAACTTGAAGCCCAAAATATCTCTGTCAAAACTGTTTGCCAAGGCTTATTTTCAATATATTTGCTGGCCAGCGTAAGGCCAGCACCCTTGCCCTGAAGTGAGTGTTTTAAGGGCTTGTAAATATTTCAAACTGACAATAACTGCTAATATTGGCTGGTATAAGATAAGTAGGAACATATTTTGCTGTGTTTTTTAGTCTAGGTAAATACCAAGGTTTCAATAAGCATTCAAACAGATGCTCAGTTGTCTTCATTATCCTTCATGAGTTATTACTTTTAGATTCTAATGAAGAGCAGTGACGTGGGTGCTGATAAGGAACCTCAGGTGAGGCTTGCTGCAATGGTGTGAGGAGCATGTTCAGGAATCCCAAGGTCATGCATGACCATTGTTGCATGACCTGATGCTGCTCCCCTGTTCAGTCAAGGTAATGGCAGTAACTCCTATTAAAAAGCCCTCTAGAAAAGCAGGTGAGAGTGTGAAAACTTTGCTTGATGATACATTTTCTTTCTTTGATCTATCTAAAATAAATGGCATGCATTAGTGCTGTTTGTCTTTGCCATGAAGTGTCAAAAAATAGGAAAAAAGCTGACTGTAGTGTTGATTTTCAAAATCCTACAGCCAAGGTTTTTCTTCTTCAAGGAAGAAGAATTAAATGTCCTCTTTGCTGCCATGGTCATTTTATTATATTTTCAGAAAAATTACTGTCTCAGTACCTGAAACTTTCTGTACAGGTGGGCAGTGTGAGCTTGAATGCGAGAGATCATTCCAAGCAGTTCATGTGAAGGCTAATTATTAGGACAGGAGCAGAAGAAAAGCAGTTTTAATGTACTTGCATATCAAGGGCTAGAGTTATTAGAAAAGCTGCTTTTGGTTTGGAAAAGCCACATATCATGATTATCATATCATTAGAGCAGCTTTCAATGCCTGAAGGGGCTACAGGAGAGCTGAGGAGGGACTTTTGACAAGGACATGGAGTGGCAGGACAACAGGGAATAGCTTTAAACTGAAAAAGAGTAGGGTTAGATTGGGTATTATGAAGAACTTCTTCCCTGTGAGGGTGGAGAGGCTCTGACAGAGGTTGGCCAGAGCAGCCGTGGCTGCCCTTGGATCCCTGGAAGTGCCCAAGGCTGGGTGGGATGGGGCTTGGAGCAGCCTGGGACAGTGGAAGGTGTCCCTGCCCATGGCAGGGGTAGAACCAGATGAGCTTTAAGGTCCCTCCCAACCCAAACCATTCTATGGTTTTATGGTGATGAGTGTTTTAATACTTAGATAGACGTGGAGAATGTAATGTGATCAAAAGGTGAGTGTTGATAATTTCTGGGATGTTTGGGGATGTAGAATGGTGAGGATAACTGGAGTAGTGTTTTTAATCCCTAGTTAGCAAAAGGAGAGACAGAAGGCTGGTAACCTCATGAAAATCTAAGGAGAAGTGCAAAGATCTCTACACAGGGTAAAATTCTAAGATTATACAGAACTAATTTGGGGAAAAGAAAAAGAGAAGCATTTGAAATAGGCTGCCATTATGTGCCCCACAAAAAAGGCAAGTGAACAGTCAGAATATTCATTGCAGATATATATTTGGAAAAGAAACAGAATAGTGAAACTGTGCCTTACCTCAGAAATATTTTCACAAGTCCTGTGTCTGGTTTAAAAATGAGGGATCAAATCTATGAAAATGCAATCAATCATTTTTTCCTGTTTGGCAGACGAAAAGACAATTTTCAAACTTTAAAGATGACTCCTGGAAGTTTGCATTGATGGGAGTTTCTCTTCAAAGCAATTTAAAATGATTGCTTGAGAAAACCTGATGTAATTAGGTTTACAGCATACTTCCAGGTTTACCATAGATCTTTTGCTTAGAAAAATAAGCTGACACAGGTTTCTTCTTTGGAGGCTTCAAATGTAAGTAGCTTTTTATCACAGCTGTTATCGCTTGGTTCTCTTCACCATTGGTGCATCCAGTGAAAATTTAGATGGCAACTTTATTAAGGAAGTTGGGATTTTATAATCCTTGTGAATAATCCTGACTAAGGGCAAGGTGTCAGAGCTCAGCTCCAAACTCCACAAATGCCTTTGCAATGCTCTCTGTGTTTTAGAAGATGCAGGTGTATGTGTGGAACAATGCACACATGGTCTCAAGTGCATGACTGGATAAAAAGTGTGTGTCAAAAGAATATATTCATCCTGTGGACCATCTGACTCATGAAAATGAAACTTTACAAAGTTAAGTATCCTTGAAATACATAAGAGAAATTACTTGAATTATCTGCCATTCAAACACAAGGACTACTTTTTTGTTTGTGTGAATGCAGCATTAGGCTTACAGTAATGGTGGTGGGAAAGGCTGTAAAAGAAAGTGACACCAAAAGCTCCCTGGGAAATGCTCATGTCTTCCAGCACACGAGCCAGTGCAATGGATAAAAGCACAGGGATGTAATCAAGGCACTGCAGCAGCATCATGATTATTGTCTCTGACAACACAGTGATCAAATGCCCAGTTTAACCAGTGCCAGACATGCATTGACTTTGGGAGGCACTGGAACAGACTCTGTAATTCAGGTTTCCTCTTGGTTTGTGCTGTTTATTTTATCAGATTGCTGCCAGAGTGACCTTGAGAATGACCTAAAGGAAAAGTCAAATTACACTCTGACTTTTATTTTGTTTTTAGGCAAGATATGGAAATCAGTAATAATCAGAAGGAGAAGAAACCACATGAAATAGTCTCTTCCTCCCAAAATGGGGAAAGAACTCTTTCAAGAATCAAAGGCACAATAAGATGCTTTCCCAGGAGACAGATTTTTTTCTCCTTTACACAGATATAAATCTGTGAAGAAATGGCACACTGAACCATTTTGGGTTGTATCTGTAGGGATTCAGCTGCACTGCTGAATTTACTTTTGCATGGCACGAGGGCCATGTGATTCTCAATCACCTTTTTGGAACACACAGAATTTTTCACCAAGGCAGACCTGATGGATGCTAGTCAGACCTCATGTGAGAGTCCAGGACAGGTTCAAAGTGGCTGATATCCCACTGTTGGGCAGTGTTGGGATAAGTACTGATCCTCAACTCTTCTTCTCAGGTTCAGTTACATGGAGTGGAACTTGGCTTCTTGCCTTGCAAATCCATTAAGGACTAGAGTGGGTTTTATGTGCTAAGCAACATGGACAATATAAGAAAACCTCAGGATTAAACAGTAATCTATATTGTAGTAGTAGCTATATATTAGTGGTACATGTAGTGACTAAAACTGCACCAGGGAGATTAAATTTCAAGTCTGCTGAAGGCGTCCACAATCTGGGCAATCTGTTAAAGGACTGTACATAATGAATGTTGTACTTCTTTGTAGCTGAATGTTTAAAACTCATTTTCACTCTCTGTTCTCTCAAACTGAGGTTGTCAAATTGGTGCCAAGTAAGACAAGTTTATAATATCTATTATGTACCTTGGAAGTTGGTGGAGGCTAGTTCCACTCAATTTAACCGTGCTGCTTTTGAGGACAATTTGTTCTGACCTGGCGTGTGAAGCCTGTATATGAATCAGCTGTTTTACATATGCCACCAAAAGAACTTGTATGAATGATTTTTTTTCCTGTTAATTCAAGCAAGTCTGAGGGGGCTGGGAGAACACAGTTTGCACAGAACCAGTTAATGAGAATGTGTTCACCTACTGGTTGATTTCTCTTCCCCAGTTCAGCTGAAGAAGGATCTTATGTTTAAATTACTCAGGTTAGATTCAGTAGAGGTGTGATCTGTTCTAGTGGTGGTTTTTCAGCCTCTCTGTCAGATTTGGGGCAGATCACCTCTCTCTCCTGTGCATTTTATTTTTTTCCTGCTGTGTAAAGAGGGGGAAATTGTAATCATCTTTGTTATTATTTGGAAATGTTGAAGCTACAGGCAAAAGAAAGCTTTGGGTACTAGCAAAGCAGAATGAGATCTGCATGCTGAATAAGAAGACATCTGAGAAACCTGTAGCCTTCCATTTGAAAAATGCACTTTGATTTGTTGTAATTTGGCCTGTGCATGTGTATCCAGCACTTTTAATTTGAAATGTGCAAATTAGCTATGTAAATTTTATTGATAACAGCTCTGAAATGCATGTCCATGCAAGTCATATGACATCCTTTTTCCTGTGTAAGCTAACTCTTAAATTTCAAGGACAGATGTTCTAATTTTCATGGAAAAAGTAGATGATTAAGAGAACTTTAAACAGTTACAGTTCTTTCTGGGTGGATTTTCTGTGAGAACACTCATAAGTTAATGAGCAAGGCTGTATTAATTTCATTTCTTTTGTGCAAAGCAATTCTATATGATTTTGACACCTGTTAGGTTGGATACTGCTTTGGTTTATCTGAAAGCTTTGGAACTCTGGTTAAGGTTTTTAAATACCTAATTCAGAGTATGGAACAAAATGCTGTCAGGCAGGGTAAGAGACCCCACATTCTATTTCTTAATTTGGGCATTGGGAGGTGTTCTACAAATGAATAAAATCCGTGTTTATCAGGACACCATACACGAGTAATGATTAGATTAAAATGCAAAACTGAACTTGCGTAACTTTACCACACAAGATCTACCTGTGAAGTGCTGGGTATGTCCTGCTATTAGAGAGGAAACATCCAATCCATCTAAACACAATAAAACAATAAAAAGTCAATTAGCTGCGTTTGGTGACCTCTCAGGCACAATTAGATGTTGTCTGAGTCACCTGCACAGTGTTATAAGGAGCTGTTTTTGCAGAGAATACAAACACAGACCACTCAGGCTGGTGATGAATAGTTATGCCAATTGTGATTGCACTCTGATTTTCTGTTACATATCCTCTAAGGTACTGCAAAAAGAGATCTGCCATTTTAATGAATCTTTCTGGTGTGTAGAGAAAGAGTATAGTCAAGCACAGGTCATCTATAGCCCTTAGTATCAGCTGTAGCATACATGCCATTATATCATAATACCATTTTATCCCTCATGATCTTTGATCAGTGCTAATGATCAAAGTTTGCATAGCAGCCAAGAGAATCATGAGACAGTAGATATTTATAGCTTATGGCCAATTCTGATTACTCTATAGCAGCTTTCCCAGTGTTCTGTAGTTTGATTGATGTCATTGGCATGCTCCAGCATTCAGAATATATCAAATAAATTTGCCATGCTTTGAACATGAAAGGGAAGTAAAACACTGATAATTTAAGAAACCAGGAAAGTAGGGAAGATAGGAGATACACATTGCTGCATGTCCTTTGGCAACTAACGCCACACAATGCTTTTAGCAGTACTGTGCATGCAAATTGCCAGGCATCCTCTCTGAGGCAAGGCTTTAGTTCCACGGTGAGAGCTTTGCTATTCAAAGGGGCTGGTAAATGAAATCTGAACTGCATATGCTGCAATGGAGAGGAGGACAGGAGCAGGAGACAGCTGTTTGGGGTGACTGCTTTACAAGCAGAAGCCTTTCAGTTCCATCAATCAGAGAGTGTGAAAGGCCCAAATCCAGACACCAGCATCCCACCCCCTTTGATCCCGATCCTAATAGCGTGCCAGTCACCGATGGAAATGCATTACAAAGTGAGAATGGTCCATTTTCTTCCTCCTTTTGCTGAGTCTGTATTTATCAGATTTAACTAGTTAACGATTCTGCCCTCTCTCCTGCGTGCCGTGAGGAATCGCGCTGCAGAGGTGGCAGTTTTTATTGTCACTGGGCAGATGCGGCCTCAGCCGTCCCTGGGTGCTGAGGGACATGTTTGGCTGAGGCCTGCAAATTGTTAAGCATGGACTCACTTCAAAATCCATGGCAAACTGATGTCTGTTTTCCTCCTTGAGACAGTGCTTGGTTGAGCCCTGTGAGGCCGTGCCACGGGGGTGCCTAATGCCGATTCCCCAGACAGTGAACTGGTGGTGGCCTCACGCCGAGCCTGCATCCCTGGTTTTGGGAAATGTGTGTTGTGTGCCTGTCTCTGCCACAGCCTTTGTGCCTCTGTCAGCACTCTCTGCCAACAGCAAGCCCGAGGTTGGGTGTTTTTTGCTCACCAAATGAGTTTTTTCCTACCTGTGAGGCTGCAAGCACAGCTGCAGCGTGTCCTTGAGCTCGTGTGGCACCTTGTCTACCCAAATTCATCAGCATGTCCCATGTATGAAACAGCTGTGAAGATGCTGAGGTGGACAGACTGTGCAGGAGGTGAAGCACAGGTGATAGGCCATGAAGATGCTCGGAGTGATATAAACTAGATGGTCTTAGGCCTCAGATCTTTGTGGTGTAAGCTTCCATCTGTGAAATGGGCTTTACAAAATATTCCTTTGTCTATCATGCTTACATAAGCTTTTTTGGATATCTGGTACCTAGCCCAAGGGCTCCAATTCCAAGCCCTACAATAATGAAAATAATAATTCTGTACAGAAGGCTTGTGGAACCTGTCCCTTCATCTGTAAAAGTCACTGTCTCATTTTTTCCAGTGTGAAGCATCTTATTATCAGGCTTTCTTACTGATTTGCAAACACGAACGTTTGCAGGGTAATAAAGAAATGGGCAGCACACTTGGGTGATCTTCTGCTTTTTTTCTTCTTTAAAAGCAATTTTCTTGGCAGTGAGTACGATAACAACAGAGTTAAGCTATGTCATTAATTTCCATAGATGGTAGATGGAGAGTGTTAAATTCTAGGCACCTGAGTGAATCATCAAACTCTTCTACCACATAATGACTCTAAATAATCATATTCATCATAATTAGTACCGTTAATAATGTTAAAAATAAACACTTGTACCTCAGACCATTAGTAATAGTAATCTTGTCATCGTCCATGAAAATTGCTAGGCCCAGTTATTTTTCACAGTGGGGCGCAGATATATGAGGTATATAATTAAAATATTTATTACATATTTGATAGAGCTTTGACTATCATTATTGTATTACCAATGGCCTCATTATTATACTTTCAATATGTTACTTTGTATATATTGTGTTTAATAAAGTGTTAAAAGTGGCTTTGGGTTTCCAAGATCAATATATGTTAGAAAGAAAAATGTACATGAATCCAGAGGTACGGAAGAAATGGGATTCAAACTGTGGTTAAATGAATTTCTGTCATTCAACCCTGTACTAAGAGGTGACACAAAGCTGACACAAAGCTAATCCTAGTCATAAATCCCCAAAATAGAATTTAAGTGATACTTAGGTGATATTTAATGGTTATTTTTACCTGAGCAGATTAAATGAAAAGAGTACTAGTTAGCTGAATGGGAGAGATGAGCTACAGAAAAGAACAATGTGTTCCAAAGTTTTTTGCTCTTTTAACTACAAGTTTTTTTTTTTTCTGGTAACCTGTACAGGAGCTCTCCTAATGTCCATAGGGGAAGCAGTGCTTTTGCATTATAAACTGAATTACTGTGAGCAAGGGGCAGGTGTAATTTGAGGATAGGTAACTGTGAAAAAGCACATCTTATTAAAAGTGATGGTGCATTTAAGTTTGCAAAATCTTTTGTTAGGAGGGTTTTTTTTTTTGTTTGTTTCTGTCATGATTAATTACCCATTTACTCTTTGCCTGTCTGTAATAGAGTTTTGCAGGTTTAAGTTTGTTGCCATTATCTGAAAATAGTGTCATAATTTTCCTGTAGTAAGCTACTGTTTCCATCTGTTTCAGATCAGAACATACTCTAAAAGTAAATGCTCTAGAACTAAAACAGATCCCACTATGATGCCTGTATCCTTAATCCTGAAGGATTTTGAGGAGTTCTCTAGGATGCTGGTTGTGCTGTCTATTCCTGTTGCCTTCCTTTGCAACATTCAGTGGATTTTGTGGTATCTTTCAGGAGCAGAAAATCATTGGAGATGATTTCACTATGAGTAAGGACCAGAATTTGTTTTTCCTCTTTTTAAAGGTGTTTTTGCAAAATTTTCAGTATTTCTTTTAACTGTTGCAGTTAAACAGTATTAAAATAATACTTTCCAGACAGTTTTTCTTTCCAGTAATTTCTTGAAGAACCTTTAATGTACTTTTATTCTACAACACCTCCACACCTTCTGAGGCTTAAAAGATAAGTAATGAAATTACTAAACTTTAGTTTAAAAACAGTAAAAAAAATCAAACCAATCCCCAATCACTAAACCAGGTTATATCTGTGGAGGAAAGGGGAGGATGTTTACTGAACATGAAATTGTTTTGGATGGACAGAAGAGTTCTCTAGAGTTTCTACCAATGTTGAGAACCTGTTCCACTGGTGTAGGGAAGAGTGACAGTGTCACTTTCCTGGGAGCAGCTGATGTCTGTACAGACCAGGCATTTTCATTTGCTTGTTCATAAACTGGAATGAAGGAAAACCCAAAGATGCCAGAGTTGTTTTCCAACCTGTGTGTGCACGGTTGCCATCCTAGCACTGGTTTTAGGTCAGAATTTTGGTATTCTGGTGACTGAACACAATTTTTGGGGATGTGACCCCTTTCTTGCTGTGCTGCAAGGCACTGAGGCACCCACACAGCAAAGTCCAGTGTCTGTTTCTTTCTGTGAAGGGGGTACAGGCAGCCAGTTTTCACCTCCCACTCATTAAAGTTATTACATGGTGGAACTTTTTGCCCTCCTTCTCCTGGAAAGTCAGATTTCCTAAGGCTCCTCTAATGTACAGCTTTACACACATGCAAAGTAATTTCTTTTGGAAGTAAGCAGCAATAATCAAACCTTATCATCTGCTCCACGCCAGCAACATGAGTATTGTTGTAAATAAAACCTTATCACCTGTTTTAAACCCGAGAACATAAGCAGTGATCACACTAGGATTTCATATTTTGGTTTGACCCACTTTACTGGCTTTATTTAGTGAGACAGGCTAAAGCTACTTTCCCCCTCAACACATCTGATATTTCACAAGGTTTGGGAAGAGGATGCTTTCAGTTATAAATTAATTTAGAGGACTCCTTTTAATAGGGGATAGTGGGATGTCTCCTCTGGTAAACCATTAGCCAAGTCCTTGTCATTGTGGGGCAGTGAGAGGAGGACAGTCAATACAAAAGTCTGGATACCTGAATGTCCAGAAAGTAATGAAGTTTTTTTGACAGCTTGGGAAAATTAATAATACTTGCCAAAATGCTATTTTGGATGCTTTCTGCACTATGTATTTCTCCAGCATTGAAAACGCCTCATGGAGTTTTTCATATTATTGCCACTCTTAATTATTTTTACGTTTACCCTGAACTACTCAAGTATGACATCCAGTGGCAGGGTTTCAAAATTTAGGACATGGACAAATTTTGTCATCAAATGGAATTTTCCTTGTGGAAATGAGATGTTTATTCTCAGTAAATTGAAGATAATCTCTTCCAGATTTCAGAGCTGTCATGACTGAAGGTCTGGACTTTGGAGAAGGCTGATGAACCTAATAAAACCTCTATGAAAAATTCAACTCTTCATTAGATCCTCCTTGTCACTAAGGCTTATTAGAGCCGCTTATTTGGGATTAGCACAGAAGACAGAATGTGTTTAATATGTTATTAAACTATTTAGACTTAATTTTGTCCCTATTTGTGGTATTGAGGCTATCAAGGAAAAAACTGGGTTGTTCTGTATGTGTGTGGTTTTGTTTTGCTTAAGTAAGTTTGGTATCAGATTTTTGTTATGATATCTAAGGCATAATTTGGGATTTTAAAATTTAATGTATAGATTATTAGATAATTCCCATCTTCCCAGAAAAGAAACGAAACTTCATTTTGCTGCATCCCTTGATACTCTGAGGTGTAGCTGCTTAATACAGGAGTTGAATCACTTATGGATTCCTCACAAATGGTATTGTGGTAATGTGTAAGAATAGCAACAGCATATATTAAAACATCTTTATAATCAGAATAATAATGAAGAGCCTGTAGATATGAGAATCCCAAAGTTTTCCCAGTGCTTTAATAAGTACTGAGCTACCGTTACAATTCCTGAATTATTCAGGGCTATAATTTGGAGTCACAAGGCTTTAGTATGCTGTAGATGTAGCACTCAGGCTTCCAGGGTCATGGTAGATATTAAAAATTGTTATGGAGAGATCTAGATTGCTAATCACACAATGGCAGAAATGTTGTGGAGTGGCCTAGAATTACAAATAATTTAACAGGATCCAACTGGTGCTAAATCCCCTCTCTCCCATTCCTCAAAACACAGGATGTACAGCAGTGCTTCTGTCACAGTAAAGGGGTGCAAAATGTCCTCAAGTGTACGTCTGAAGAATCTTATGAGTAATGGAAAAAGAAGAGCAGAGCATATACAGAAAAAAGTCTCCTCATGGACTGGAATGACTGCAACTAACCACTACACTGAGGTTATAATTATAATTTCATCACAAGAGTAGGGAAGCCAAGGTTTCACAAGGAAAAAAAAAAATCTATTTACAGAAAAATATTATGCTTTTCATTTGATAGAAAAAGTAATTATTGCAAAGGGACCCATGGAAGATCTTGAAGACAGTCACCCTCCTTTTAATAAGTGCTTGTGGCAGCTAAGTGGGGATCAGGAGTATTCTTTATCAGGTTTGCATTCAAGTAGTACTAAATATATGCAGGTAGGAATTAAATAGTATCTGAGTTTAATTAAAATTATAAAAAAAAAAAAGGGAGAAGAATGGTTGGTAGACTGCTCGACTGCATTTTAACCAGTAACCTCAGACCCTAATTAGAAATGCTTTTCATATCTCCTCCATGCAAGGGCTTAATCTGACGTGAGTCTGTGAGCGAGGGCTTGGGGGACCAGTGTTAATTCTGCATTCGATCTTGGTTTGTATGGAGGCAGGCAATGCTGATTGACCGAGTTGCAGCACAGATCCCATGACCTTGCTGGGATTTTCATGTGAGGTGTTAATTGAGAGGGTGGTTTAATCTTTGAGCATCATTGTCCCCGAGCTGAGGACAAAGTTTGTGCTCTCTGTTTCCTTACTCAACAGTATATTTGATCTCTACCTCCTCTCCTTTATGACAGTTTAGCAAGCCTGCAGAAAATTCACTCTTGATAAATTTATTGGTGGGGGATTATCTCTTGCCAGGTTTTGTTTGATTTTTATGATCTAGTTGTGGAGAAAGAGTGGTTAACTGGGCTGAAAACCAAAAAACCAAAATATCCTTCTCCCGACTGTCCCCCCACAACCCACTGCAATGAGACTATCATAGCGGGTGGGGGGGAGTGACATCTTGAGATTAATTATACCAAAGAAAACTACAAGGCGTGATTTCAAAGTTATTTCATCAGAGTGCTGGGAAAATATAAGCTCTTTTTATTCCTCCTGAGTAGAAAGCCTAAAATAATTACAAAAACAAAGAGATATTACAGGGGACAGAGCTTTTATAATAATATACAGGTTAGAGTTTTCATACTAGATTTGTGTAATGCAAGAAAAGACAACCCTGCCATTCTGCTTTTTTATAAATAATGAATGGCTTTTTTTTTATTCATGTTTTGTTTTACAGGCCTGTCATTTTCAATGTAAGGGGGAAATTTTTACTCTGGGCAGGAACTAATGTGTACTGGTTGACCTTAAATATCACTCCCAGGGAGCAGGATGGAAGTTAAAAGTGGCAGAAGCAATAGAGCTGTGAAACAACAGTGATAAAAAAAGCAAGAATGATATCTGTCCTTGACATGCAAAGAATTTATCTTGTTTTATTGTAAAGTACAGGCAAGTTGTGCAAAGCCCAGCAGGGAGCTCTGTGCCCTCTGCAGGCCCCAGAAGCCGTGGTGTGAATGGAAAGGAGCCCATCCCATGTTGGGGTGGTGTTGGTCTACAGAGGAGAAAGAACGGTGTTTGGGCCTGCTTGGATGTCTGTGGAATGCACCAGTCAAAAATGGCAGCCACAGCTTTTACGTGCCTGGCTTGGTGGTTGTGTGACCTTCATGAGAATATTTTCACCTGAGTGGTGCTATTGCCTGTGCCAGAATAATTGCAGGATCTATGGCAGGGTGAGATGTTCCTGTGCAGAGCCACAAGAACACATGTGATGCCTTGATGCCACTGCAGACCTGGCCTCATGACTGCCAAGTTTTCCTAAATAGTTCTGAGGCAAAAATGACAATGCTTAGGTAATTGCCCTTTGAAGGGACATTGGGACTCTTATTTTTTTTTTCCTTCTCAAGAAATGGCACATTACTGGAGAGTAACTTAAATCAGCAAGAATTTAATAGCTTCCTTGGCTGGGTGAAAAGCTACAGGTCAGCCCTTGGATTTATATCCCTCTATAGGTTCCAGTCATAGAGAGTTTCTTGTAGCAGTAGTCAGCAGTCTTCGAGGGCTGTTACAGCAGATTGTATTTTTCTTTTTTAAAGTTTAAGAATATTGATAGAAACTCAGTGGGAGCTAGGAAATGCTGGCGTTCGCTCCGGCGTCTATATCTTGCTTTGAGGAGAGGCACTGGAGCCCAGCTCTCCTGAGCTTGGGATTCACTGGGAGCCAGGAGCTGGGAGTGCTGGTGCTCCCGTCTTCCCTCGAGATGCTCCGACTTCACCATCCCACCCTTGCCCCCGCCACGTTAATGCTATTAAAATCCACCCACGTGTTATCTGTAATTGCTGACCACTATCTTAAGCCACCCTGCAGCCTTTGAGGGGAAAAAATTAATTTTGGAGCTGTGAAAGAGACAGAAATTTTGTTTCGCAAAGGATTTGGAGAGTTCGAAATCTGGCTTCTGTTCATCCTGGAATGAAATGTGACATTTTCAAATTCTTGGCAGAAGAAAAGTCTCAAAAAAAGCTGCCTTTCAGATTGATCAAAATGGTTCATTCTGGGTTGGACTTGCTTGATTTCATAATTTACCAGAAAAAGCCTGAAATAAAAGTCACTTCAAAATGAAAAATCAAAAAGGTCAAAACAAGTCCCCCCTCCCCAAAACCTCAAGGCAAATTGTCAGGGTTCATAAACCCACTTCAGTTTTATTAGTCCACATTTTCCAATTCAAATAGAAACTACTGATGTTTTGGGGGTTTTTTGGGGTTTTGTTTTGGTTTTTTTTCCTTGTTTTTCTGCAGATACCCTGAGATTATCCCTCAGTTGCTTATGGAGGAGGCACTGAAATGAAGGTGGCATCTTGGGAACTGTATTGATACCCAGGTTTTCATGAATTTCAGTAAAACGTGTATTTATGGCCTGATTGTTTGTCTGGAGAGGTGAGAATTATTTCTGGTGTTTGTAGCAAAAGCAACTTATGGGCTACAGAAATGCAATCTGCTCTTTGTGTTAATTGTAGACAGTTATTGAAAAGATACCCTTAATCACTGGGATGATGTTAATATTTTAAAGGTTTCATAATAGCAATAGTTATTTTTAACACTATGATTAACTGCTGTCTATATGTAGCTGCACTGTTTTAAATAATTTTGTCTTGGTATAAAGATATATTTGGTATAAAGGTATATTTGTCTTGTCTAAATGTAGACAAGACTTTCTTCACTAGGTTTGATGAAACTGTGAGATTCTTAATGACTTGAGAAGTTTCCCTAGGTAAGACTCAAGGCTTGTGCCATCTTTCATTAGGAGAAGGAAAACTGTGAACCCTTCCTGCCCTTGCTGCTGGCTACTCACAGACCCTGTTTATGCTTTGGGGTAATTAGGTGAATTTTTGAAGTTGATAAAAGGAGGAATGAGGATGATGAGGAACGGGTTGTAGGATATTTTTCCTTTCCAAATGACGAAGTCATTAAAGAGAGAAATCAACCGCCAGTGTGGCGTTCCCCAAAGGAAGAGCTGCTTGCTGCTCCAGGCTCTGTGTAGGTCCCTGTGATCTGCTGTGTAATTTTGTGTGGAAGAACAATTCTCTGCTGCAGCTGGTGAAATGAAGTGATGCAATGACCTGCAGCTTGAGGGGTTTTCTCTGTGTGTTGTGTTTCTGTAAGAGCATTTTGCTTTGGCCCTTAGTCAAAGAGAAGAGGGATGTCCATCAACATCATCTTTATGGACTGGCCATAGCTCTATTAATAGGCAACTATAACTCTATTATTAGGCAGATAGTTAATGTTACCCCATGTAATTTTGGACAAAGTACAGAATGACTCATGCAGCAGATGAATTACCAGTTTCATCCTTGGGGCTTTAGGCATAACGGTCTTATGGTGGTTGTTCGTTGTTTTCTGTCACTGCCTTTAAATCTGTTTTTAAAAAATTCCACTGATTCTGTATTTATAGCAACTGCTTCACCTCATTGCTCTGGATGATCTTACCAGTTAAAATATGTCTGGCCCGACATAAGGAACCGGTCTTCTGGTAGGTTCCATCTGTGTGATGTACTTTGTCTGTAAGTAATAACAAAAGGCTTCATTAGAGAGCTAATCAGCTCCCTCACCTTTGAGACCTAAAGTAATCATGTATTTCAGATGCCCATCTATAAGAATGAGCCTGGTAATGGTGGATAGCAGGAACTGTCTTTAGGCGAAGGCAGCAGGTGCTGTGGTCGGCTTCCTCCTCGCCGGGCTTTGCCTCTTAATCCTGAGCCCCTCTTTCAATAAAGTTTTACTTTGGCTTCTTGCAGAAAAAAGGTTTCGGAAGCTGGGTAAACAGAGCCTGAGCCTGCACGAAGGGGATTAAGGAGGAGAGGCAAGAGTGGAAGGGAAAATGAGGATATGACAGAGGCCATAGTGAGTTCAAACAAAATTTGGCCTGCAGAAGGCAGAAGAAATCCCACTGGTGACAGGTGCCATCTTGTGGGTCATTCTGCCACTCTGCCTCCTGCCACTTTTTATAACGAGAAGAGATAAAGGAGGACTGGGTTCTTAGAGGCTTCGAATTGGAAAAGTAATTCAAAGGGATGTGAGCATGGTTGGCTTCGGGGTTTGCATGATACTGTAAACATCAATACTTTGCTTGTCAGCACTCTATGCTATTTAAGAACGTTAAAGTCCTCTATGAATAGAGGCTATGTGCGTGTCTAGAAACATGTAATCATAAATAGTACGAATGATAATCAAATTATTTTTACTTTATAGTAATGCAAATAAAATATTCATGCATCATGTAGGCCTAGGAAAGGTTACAGCCTGCAAACTGTGCTAATTAAAATATAATAGCACCGAGGAGTATATGTAAGAGTTACTAATGTCCGTATTTTCCCTCTTTCCTTTAAGATCTTATCTTTAATGAATACATAAAAATGCAATGGCTAGCTGGTACTTTAGTTCTGTGGGGTTTTTTCAGGAAATTTATTTTGAAGGAGTGTGCAAAAATAATCGCAGCATCTACTAAGCCAAAATCAAATATACTATGATAAAGTATATATGATTCTTTTTTTAAAGGAAAAGCTAGTATTTCAGGCATGATTCTGAATGCCATCAAAAAAACTAGAGCATGATTCATTCTTAAAGATTTCCCAGTTTAAAAGAAAAAAAAAAATAGAACAGCATTTATGTCAAACACGATGGCATATCTCAGTATTATTTTTAAATCAAATTTGAGGGTCAAATTCTTAAGGAAGGGAAGAAGTTTGCATTATAAATTACTAATTTTAAATACTGTCAGACAAACAACTCCAACTTGGAATTAGCCCTGATTTCCTTTTCCCATTTTTATACTCCTGTCTGAAATAACCTTGCTGTTTTGTGGACGTTTTATGAAACAAAATTGCACTGGGTTGCACAGCAAGGAAAGGAAGCTTTAAGCTGATATGTACAAAAATTCTAAATATGCCTGATTGCAAGCAGTATTTGTGCCAGAAGTCAAGTAAGGAATATAACATTGTCTGGGTAGCAGTGCCATCCGAGAGCGCCCATCACAGCTCTAGGTGAGCTCTGTTAAGAATTCGTAAGGAGAAAGCAAATCCATGAAAATGTCAAGTAAATTTGACTGATTAATGCGTTTGAAAGGAATTCTTATTCCTTCGCGAGCATTCCGTTGTTATGAGGAATATGAAGACCATCGAGTGCATTATTCTGTCCCCACGATTCGCTTATCCCCGCTTGTGAATCGGTGCATGAGACTTGACTGTCAATGGCTGGAGTCAATGGCTGTATTGTGCATGGGCAGAATTCCCCGCGATGGAAACCGAGCTCGGGCTTCATATTCTTTAATCACCTAAACTTAGGAAGTTGCATAAATGTGGCCGTGCTTGAAGTGCTGTGAAACTCGCCTTTGCACGTAGAAAAAATGATAATAAAAACAATTATGTGTGTGTTCAGATGCTTAAGGGCAGTGAAAAACTTTGGGCTGTGCCTTTCGGTTAGTTGTTCGTGAAATTAAAAAATTATTTGTAATAAAACTTCTCGGCGGTTAATTATGACATTTTAATGGGGCGAGCTTGAATTCTTTCACGGGGTTATGAAAACAAATTAATGTTAAATATGACATTTTCCTTTGGATTTATGACATATGCCCTGGCCCCTCCCTCACCCCACACAACGTGTACAAAAGGAGGTATTAACAGAAAAACAGAGATGTTGTGTGTTCTGTTATGAACAAGCTTTGTGATCTCATCCCAAGGTTTTATCCAAGCTTGAACCATCTGGCTTTGAGCTGGGGAAAAGCATGTCAGGCTCTCCCCCAGAATTTCAGTGTCAGGGAGAAGGGGCAGAGTGCCTGTGCTTAATGCCAGGCCCCCTTTCCTTCCCTCCACAACCCTGCGAGAAAGACAGGAGTCAGGCATTGAAAAGCATACCAGGCATTTTTAAACACAACCCTGACATTTCCTCAGCATTTCCATAGCTAAGGCTTTCCTTTTCCCCATCCCCCCTACCCCTCTTTCAATCAAATAAGGCACCCGCTCTCTCATGCCTAGTGCAAAGAAGGGAAGGGAGGGAAGGGGGGGGAAAAGTTGGCAATTTAATTCAAACAAAAGAAGCTTGAAATCTATAAGCACAGCAACTCCGAGGCTTCTGGCAAATAGAATTCTAATTAGTATGCTGCTATTTTTCTTTTAGACAGATGAGGGATGCCCCCTATTGACTCTAGCAGGCAGGCTGGTTAAAAAAAAAAAGGGAAAAAAAAAAAGGGAAAAAAAAAAAAAAAGAGGGGGGCAGGTGGGGGCTAGCCAGCAAACACTGCAGATTGCAAATTATATCGCAAACCCTGCCAAGTCCCAGCTCTTGGCATCAGATTTTTAATGACACCCTGGAAAAGGGAAAAAGAAGCCCTCAGCTAAGGGATAAAAATGAGGGGTTTTACACTGTGATAAGTCTTTGCTTAAAACCCAAATGGCCAAGCACACATTAGGGTTTTAAAATATTCATAGATAGAAGTGAAAATGAGGATATGAGGATGTACATTTGTTGCTTGGTCAATTGACAACTCATTCTGCATATTAATAAAAGGGATGATCTAATTTTAAAGGGACAGTCTGTCTTTTTCAACCATGACTTTTTGAGTATTATGAAGCTGAGGGCAAAACATCACAGAGGAGGCCAGTGATGACACAGAATGTTGTTTTCTTTTGATGTAGACCTGGTACTAACTACTACTTTGCTCAGGAATTCTGGGGTCTCTAAAAATATGATACCCTTCTTGTATAGTCTCTCTGATGTATGGCTGCTGAACACTTTGATTTTTTTTTTCCCTCTTTTTTTTTTTGCAGTGCATGAGGCCTTTCACAGTTGTAGGATTTTATCCACAAACAGTCAGACCATCACAGAGATGGAAGCCATTTCTTTTAATAATTAGGCCACCTTCTGTTCCACAGAACTGCATTTGGCATGCCTACCTCGAAATAATGTTTTTTTTAATATCACAGTATATCTCCTCCCCTCCAATACTATACAGTAAGCGTTCACAGCAGTGTGAGCTCATATTAATATTACATACACTACCTTAGTTCAACTAAGAGAAATCTCTTGGTCAAAGCTTTAAAAAATAAATCTGGGCCTGTGCATCTCAAGTACTTCTGTTCAAGATTCGCTTGAGGGTTAATTTAAAAAACACAGAAAGGCACTTTGATTTCATTACACCTGCAAATCCTCGTCACAATTAATGCCATGAATATGTGTGCCTATCCTGAGTCATGGTTAGGCAGTTAAATACCAAAGAAACTCTGTCTGCTTATAATTAAAAATGCAAAACGGAACTAAAAATTATTTGCATTTACAAAACTGTAGGCACTACAAAGGAAGGCTGTGTTAATACCAGTCTCAAAAGTCACAGCTAATATTAATTATCTTTAAATACACACCCCTATACAAATGAACCATTAACTCAGATCATGTAGCTCGCAGTATTTCTAACGCAGGGCTTCAGACATTCCGTAGATTTTTATGGCATCCTTTAGGCTGTGGATGTAGGAAAATGAAGTTTTACATAATCATTCCCTTTACCTGTCAGTCCCCTCCTAGTGCTTTTCTCAACTGAATTTGACAGAAGGGCAGAAATGTCGGCGATAATTAAGTTCTTATAAGTTTGGTTAAAATCGGTGGAGGAGAGAAAGCCAAAGGAGTGCCCCCCACTGTGGGGAAGGTGGGCAGGACTCAACCCTTCCACGCTGGCTTTGGGAACAGCTGGCGGGCTGCAGCATCTCCTCGTGCTTCCTGAACGGAGCGTATGGTGGGGAGATAGAGGAGCAAGGGCTAAAGGACAGAAATCTGTAGGAAACCCGGCTAGCAGAAGAATTTAGATGTGTGGTTTTTTGGAAGAGCAGCTAGCTTACCTTTTCTGACATCTAGCCTTTTTCCAGAGCAGTAATTGTGTTGGCATTGTAAGGAAAAATTGCTGCTGTTATTTAGGAGAGTCTGCTAATCACTATTTAAAAAAAAAAAAAAAAAAAAAGAGTATTATCCCCATAACAAGATTATAGTGTTACTAAATGCGTTCTTGAAGCTTATATTTAAAGGCACTAAGGTGGGAAGTTTCCGAAGTGGGATGCTTTGTTATGTGGATCCCGTTAAAATTAGCAAGTTCATGTGGTTTGAAAAATGACTTTAGTGTGACTGACACGAAGAAAGCTGTGTTAGGTTACCAGTACCTGTGCTCTCACACTGAACAGTTTATTAAAGAAAAGGAGTTGAAATGCAAGAAGTTGAAGGGAAAGACCGCGATAGGATGGACCAGAATGGAATTTCTCAGCACACTGATGAATTAGTCTTGGTGCAGAAGCGTCCAGGCAGTGACACTGTTTGTATTTATTCCTGAAAGGAAGAAAACCAGTCCATAAAGCTCCCATTGATTTGTCAGAATCTTTCCAGGGTGACCTCTTGGCAGGAGCTCGTGGCAGTACCTCTCTGGTACCGTGGCTGTGAGTCAGTGGGAACCATTATTGATGGATGTTAGGAGAGCGTATGGTCTAATCTGTACAGAGTAACATATAAGCTAAAAAAAATAAAGCTATGGAAAAAAATATGGGGTAGTCTAGCTGATTTAATTGGAATGCCATTGAATTTTAGGGATATGGGATCAAGCCCTTCATATAATTCCTGTAGTTACCCAGTAATTCATTTGCATGGTAGTTTGAGAGATCGTGAAAAGATATCACTGGTGGTGTTGATATACACAGAAACAAAACTAAAAAAACCCAACCCAAACTTCAAACTTGAGCTTTTGGCTTGATTCTACCTACTGCTATTGAGTGTAATGTGAATTAGGTGTGCTAATAGAGGCAGGATGGGAGGAAGAAATGTTTTCTTTCTTTTGGCAGTCACTCCAATATTAACTGCACATACGTATGTGGAGTTTTATGGTCAGAACAGTAAACTCAAGTGTAAACTTGTACTGGATGTCAAACAATAGGCCTCCAATTAGTAGATAAATTAGATTACCACAAATTACCTATACCAAAGGTTGAGTTGAAATGTCTGTGTAACCCACTCTGTCTTTAATGATCCAGCCCAATGGGAAAAACAGAAAGTAGTTTGAAGGTATCATCAAGAGTTTCAGGTAGGAGTATCAAATATTGCTCTCAGGTGGTTCAGAACTGCTGTAGGAAGAGTCAACGGCCTATCAATTAGTAAAAATTGCAATTACTACTTTCAGGAAAGGTTTTTGGTAGAAAATAATTTTCCCCTCCTTTTCACATGGACAAGTTACATCCAGTTTGCAGGTGCAGGAATCTGACAAGTAATTTTAGCACCCAGTGGCTTAAAGGAGTTCAAATGACCACTAAAGTCATATTAACTTGTCAAATTGACCAGTATTTTCTGCCACTGAAACAGTAGAATGGATGGCTGGAGACAATAAAATTGTTTCAATTATACTGCATTAAGCATCTTCACGAAGAAGTGAAAATGCAGAAAGCAAATAGGAAAGGATCTAAGAGACGAGCTCAACAATGACAAGAATTTCACTGGGAGACTTGAGTGAATACCCCATTAAAGAGGTATATTGGAGGAAATATCTACTGAAGGTGCATGCAGCTAATTTGTACTTAGAGTTGTAGAATTATAGATTTGTTTAGGCTGGAAAAGACTCTAGGATCATTGAGTCCAATTGTTAACCAGCACTGCCAAGCCCACCATTAAACCACAGCCTGAAGTGCCATGTCTACATGTCTGTTTAACATCCCTAGGAATTCTGACTCCACCACTGCCCAGGGCAGCCTGTGCCAGTGCTTCATCTCTCTTTTGGTGAAGATATTTTTCCTAGAAACTAATCTAAACCTCTCCCAGCACAAGTTGAGATCATTTCCTCTCATCCCGTAACTTATGTGGGAGTAGACCCTGACCCCCCATCTCCTTTCAGGGAGTTGTAGAGAATGGAAAGGTTCCCCCCTGACCCTGCTTTTCTCCAGGTTAAGCTTCCCCAGCTCCCTCAGCTGCTCCTCAAAAATATAGAGGCATGAGCTGCCTCTTAAATATTAACATTGGTCTAGGAAAAAAAAGGTCAATATTCTGAAAAATGCTGTTGGCCTTTAATATGTGACAAAACAAATGTTTACATTGTCCAAGAGTTGCCAGACTCAGCATTTCCTCAAGTTTCCAACTTTGGAGAGGTGTTTTTCTCCTAATGTATACAAATACAAACTTCAATGGCCAGGAAATTTGAGAGTCAGTTGTAATTCTCATCTGCACATAGGAAAACCCTTATGCTCTCCAAGTGCTTTAGCAAATGAGGTTTTTTGATTATTTGTGTACTGTAGAAGTCATTAGAGCCATAGCCATGCTTTCCTCTATGTTCACATGATGATGTGGAATGAGGAAGATCAGCCTCCTGGTTAGCTGAGTAGAGATTCATTAAATTCACACCAAAAAACACCAGGACTAAAAATTGTCCAGCTGTAAAGGTGTTGCAGGATGTGACACATTGCAATCAACAGCACAGCTGATTTAAAGAAATAAACCAGCTGTGGTGCTTTCTTTAAATTACAGCTATTGCTGAGGGGTGGGGTGGTTTGAGAAAGAGGGAAGATACAGGATTGAGATTAGAAGATAGGGCTGGAATAGTTTTGGGGATTTTTTAAATGAAACTCATGCTAAAGATTCAAGAAAGTAATGAATAAGTATGCAACCTTCCTTCACTTCCATATGCCTATACAAATAGTTCCATGGATTTCACAGTTTTCTTCAAGGTGATGAATTTAATCCAAAAGATGAGTAGAAAATACATAGGATCACATTCTGCCATCCTCCCCACAGTGAGCATTTTTATAGTTTGCAACTTCTGGGCATAATCTGAGCAGGAGCAGGGCAGGAGGGGCAGAATTGCTGATTGTAAAGTTTGATTAATCTAAGGCTAAAGGGATGAAGCCACCCCTTATTTTATACTGTGATGGGGGACACTATAGAAAAAAAAACACACACAGGAACTCTGCCTCTTGTAAACTGAACACCCAAAGCCAAGTTCCAAGGAAAAGTAATATGGGAATCAACTCCTGTACCCAGAAAAACATTGCTTGAATAAAACCCCCAGATTGGTGTTAACTCTTGGGTATTTGTCAGCCCAAAGGTGGAAGTGTTTCCTTTGTGCTCAAGTGTATATGACTTTTCTTTACTCACTGGAATGCATTAGAAGAACATCCTGGAAAAAGTTCCAACTGGCAAAAGTGGAAATGAAATATATATTTTCAGAGGGTAAAAATGTTACAAGCATCTACAAACAAGAGGCAGAGAGTTTGATATAGTAAGAAAATGACCACCCCTGACCTCACTGAGATTCAGTTCAACTTCTCACTTACTTAAAACCATATTTCTTTTTATATGTAGGTTGTATATTTTACTCAGTGAAATGTTTGGTTTATTTAAAAAATATAAAAGTATAGCCAGTCTCTCCATCCAATTTTTCTTAGAGCACCCACTCCAGTCAGTGTGCTCCTCTGCAATGAATAAATCCAGCAGTAAATTATGTATGATTCAAACACACACACAGAGATTTATATTTATGCTTACAATGTCAGTATAATTTTACAGTCAAGACACAGTACATATACTCTGCTGTAAGTACTAGCTTGATATAGTAAACTCAAAAGAGCACGTTGGGGGTTAGCAGTTAGAGCTGAAAGTGAAAATCAAGAAACAGCAGTAGGACTGCTTTTGTCTTCAGCATGCTCTTCAAGATGTGAGATGCTCCAGTGGGTGGGAGACCTATGCACCACCCCCCCAATTCTGGGGATAACCCCAGCAGATATGCTTTACAATTACCTTTTCTTAAAATGCCAATTAACCCTTTCAGGGTTTTGTGGCATACTGTGAGCAAGCAGGAGAGGGGCACTCATTTATCCCTTATATTGAACATCAAAACCAATTATAAGTGGATTGGGGTGGGAGGAACAGGTCTTATGCTACTGGAGATGTATCTGGATTGCTTCCTGGGTTTATCCTTGTGGTTTTTAACACTTAAGAAGGTCTGCAGTTGCAGTTAAAAATATGCTAAAAGTTAAAAACCAAAAAGAAAAGAAAAATAAGTAGAAACCTACAGATAAAGGCATCAAATCATTAAATGAAATAGAAAAAAATAAGACTTTAATTCTCTTTGGCAATATTGTTTTCACTTGTTAAATCTTACCAGCTCACAAGGCAATGGCAGTTTTAATTTTATCAAATGTTCTAGTGTTTATGCTCACAAAAAGTAGCCACCGGTGTAAATTAAACCTTAACTCTATCAAAGTAATTAATACCAGGCCACAGGGAGACTGAAATTTTGTAATAAAAATAACCCAAAAATATTAAGGTTCTTAGGGGAAATAGAATAGTACTAGGATGAACTAGAATGAAATATTGCTAGAATAAACCTAGAATGGCATTAATTAACCTGAAGATTAACTTAGCCCATTTAAATATGTTTTGCTACTTGGACTCTGATCCTTCAAGTCTCACACGGAGATTGACTTTTCCATGGGGTCTCATTAGGGTAAGTGTTACTCAGTGTGAGTAAAGGTGGAGGAAACAGTTGTGTTGTGAGTAGCTGGGCACATTTAGACAGTGTACAGAGTGGGGTTTTATTTATTTTGGATGCATTTGGTTTAGAAGTTGCTGGACAACGTTGTGAGTTTAAGGTATTTTGTCATTAACATGAGAAAGGTGAGAAGGAAAGGGTGCTAAATTCACCAAGTAAGGTTTTGATACATAAGTAGGTAATATTTTAAATTTTCTGGTAGCGTCCATTAAACCGTATCCATAAGCTTTCCACATCCCATACCATCTGGGGTCAGAGGAAAGAGCAAGACCCTGATGTTTCTGATCACAAAAACTGCTATCTTCTGATTCAGGATAAAACACTCCACAGAAGCTCTGTGATTGCTAATAACTGAGGTCAGGCTGCCTGTTTGAGTCAGGAAGAGATGATGCATATGGAACTGGCTGGTTGCAAGCTTTTAAGGAAAAGCTGGACTGTGACAACTTCTGTTGAGCTGGAACAGAAAGAATATGGGAAGATGTAGACTGTGGGTGTCTGCATTGGCAGCCTCACCTCCTGGAAATGATTCCCAAGCTCCTATTAAGACAGGATGAGTATCACCCTTACCAGAGGATGCAGCTGTGCTCTGTTCTCATTTCTCCACACGTTCAGCTTGGAGCAGAGGGAATTTGGCTGAAGCAGATGAAACTACACAAGGTATGAATTGGACCTGGACCAGTGAAACGAAGGTGGCAATTGGGTGAATTTTTGAGTAAAATAACTTAATTCAGCTCAGTTTCATCCAGAATATTTGCCTGTCTTTGTAGAAGTGCAGTTTTCAGCTCGTTTTCAGCATTGGATTAGGATCTCAAATGAGTTAAGGATATGTTTTCCTTCTCATCTTAGAAGACTTAAGGCTGAGCACTTCCAAACAGCATGAAAGCAATGCCCTCTTCTACACTTAACATTGTAGCCAGTGTTAAAACTTCAAAGGGTAGATTGTTTAATTATTTGTTATACAAATACAAACTGTTGCTGATGCTCTGAAAGGAAGATTTTCATTATTAAGTTTTTGCAGTCAGCAATCATCAGGTACTAGACAACAAATGAGAGCTAACATTTGCTTTGTGAGACACTGAACATACTGAAAATGTAAAATACACAAAATACATCAAAATAGCCATGATGGCACCAAAGGTTGTCTTTGGGACACCTGCAGAATGGGAGATATGCAAGCATTTAGGCATTTAGAAAAGATTATATATGTGTCCTTTATGTACACATATGTATATATATTTATATCTGGTTGAAGATTAGGTTTATATAAACATACATATGCCAATTTTGAACTGCATGTGAGCTTGTTTACTGCACACATTAGACATACATTTTTAAAATAAAATACATGTAACCAGGACAAAAGTTAGGTACGTTTGCTCTATCCAAGTCTCTAACCTTTACATGCTGAGCAGGAAGGTGAGGGAAAATTATTTAATACAAAACAGAGAAAGTGCTATTAATGTCCTTAGAGAAGGAAGGAGGGAAGCAGTGTCTATCTCTGTTTGAGCTGCTTTCTGGATGTCCAGATGTAACACAGCAGCAGAACTCTGGGTGATCACACACGCTGCCTATGGTGCAACAGTGAGGAAGAGCAGGGTAAAGGAAGTATAGTTTTAGCAGCCCCTGACAGTGTAGGTAGAGAAATAGGGGTCTATTATAATGATTTCCCACAGAGGCGAGTGCCAATCAAGAGGGAGAAAGAAACTCTGAAGGTCATCACCAAGGAAAATTACATCCTATACTTTTTCTGGCATCTGAGTTCGATCACAATGCTCAAGAAAATAGCAGGAAGATATGTGTGCTGGGCACACACACCCATGTGCATTGGCTTGCTGTGTACTACATAATAATACCTGGGGTTTTCAGCACCTGGGGTTATAATGGGTTCTCTTTGGACAGGCAGAGCAGAGGAAGATGAGATGTTTGGGTCATGTCTTGCAGAGAGAAGGTGAGAGCCTGAAGATGGTGATTCTGCAAGATTGAATAACACAACCATAACTATAGGGTGAGAGGGCTGCTGTGGCAGTCGAAACATCCCTGATGGGTACTTGCAGGTTAACCAGACAATGAAGAGACTTAGGGAACACTTACCATTATGCCATTAGCAGTGTTACATTGTGTAATTGATACCTTTACATCATTGCTTAGTTTGTGCTTCAAAGTTTTTAGCCAGGTTTCCATCTGCCTTTTTATTTTCTATTTCCATAAAATATTATTTAATGATACTATGTGTTTTCACACAGTGCCTTTTTGTGTGATACTCAGATTTATTTTTTTTTTTTGCTTCCAAGTTATGTGACTTTTTAATCTGTTTGTGTTAATTGTTCTTGAAATCAATTGTGCACTTTACAGAGAACTCCATTTAAAAAAAACCCAGTGGAACTGTCCTTAACTCCAAAAAATATATAAGGATCACCGGGATCTAACACTAACTGTGTGATAAATTCTGTCTCTTCACGCTGTCTATTGCTCCTCTAATGATTCTGACTTTTAACCAGTTAGCAAAATACAGTTATCTCCTTGTTAAAATAAACAGACTTCAATGGGCTACTGAATTCATACATATTTTAGAAACATAAAACGTGTGTTATTAAAGGCACTTTAAAGAGCATAATCAACATATTATATAAATTATTTTCTCACTTCTCTGCATCATCTCCCCTCCATCCTGATACAAGTCACAGGTAGCAACTAATCTGGAAAGCAAAGTTGAGGAGAACAGAAGGGAAAGGAAAGGTACAGTTTTCCTTCTTGTCTAGGAAAAGCTTTGTACAGTGTTAATGAAAGACAGTTTCTTCTGGGGAAGAAATGCTAATGTGAAATTTTCTCTTTCTCTCAGTACAGTCATACATTAGAGATATTTGTAGCAGTGGAGATGCAGACTGCAATAGGTGGATGGATATTTACCCAAGAAAATTTGAGCCATGCCCTTTCATTTTCAGAGAGCTGCTACCTAATCTCAGTGTAGCATCAAGACAAAGGACACATCATTCCGTTTGCGCCTGCCCTGCAAAAAAAAAAGGGGGGGGGACTTGTTGGGGGGAGAAAAAACCTACAATGCTCTCTGAATACTATTAGAATAATGGTCTGGGGAAAAAAAAAAAAGATAAAATACAAATTTCACTCCGATCTGGGTTGGATTACTTCCCCATGCCCCTGTCTTTATTGGGCGATTTGGAGTTTCATTAGAATTCAGAATTCCTGCAGAAAGAAAAACCACAGTGGCACGGACTTCTCTTTCAAGGGGATTGCAGGCTGACCCATCAAAATGAAAAGGCTCAATGTTTTGCTGACAGGTCCCTGAGCAGGCCTGAGTGACAGCTTCATTTCAGCACTTCTCAGATGAGATTTGAATTGGGGGGTGGAGGAGGTAGTAGGAGAGAGACTTTGTTCCCTAAAAAGTGTCAGTGTCAAACTCTGCAGTTCAAGTTCTAGTGTCTGAGGTACAAAACCGAGTCAGAAATCATCTTCGACTTGCCTGCTTCCCAATTTATTATTAATGTCTCTCTAATATTAGCACGCATGAAGCTTCATTTAAATCTTAGAGTTCATGTCGAGTGTGCGTTGTTCCTTTTATTGGAAATAAAAAAAGGTAGAAGGAGATGGATTAAAGTAGAGTGAACTGTTGTATAATGTCTGCATCAAAGATTACTTAGTGGCATTTTTCTGTTGTGATAATCAAAACATCAATGAGAGCTTGATCCCACCTCTTGTCTGTGGGAATACCAATTTTTTTCTTATAAATATACGTGGGTCTTTTTGCCTACAAAATAAATTTGGATATTTGATAAATTTGGATATAAATTTCAAGGCATTCTCTGTTTAAAGTTCAGTAACAGCTTTGTGTCTACCTCACAATATCCTAAATGAGCAACTTTTTATTGTTTATCTCAACAGAAAAAAATGGTGAAAACTTGGAAAACCTGTCCCTGCCATCCAGCTAAAGGGAGCCAGAGGAGCATCTCAGCCTCCTCATATAAGGGAAATAAAACTCATTCACTTCCTACTTGTTCTCTTACTAAATGTTGATATGGCATCTGCAGGGCCACTAGAAAATTTTTTTTCCTAAAAGTTTATTTAAATTTCCAGGTATCAGTCACTGGTATTCACAGATTTTATCTTCCTTTTCCTCCTGTCTTGTGCATATTGATTTATACCTTGATGTGAGTAAAAATCCAGCTGGTGGAGTTTGCTTTTAGGAGCTATCAGAAAAAAAGTTAACCTGATTTTTCAGATAATATTGGAAAATTAGGTTTCAAAATGCAGATCTTCAAAGTTACATTGGACTTTATACCTTATTTCTGTACCTCAGAAGCCATCTCATCTATAACTGTATCAAAATGAGATATTTTTCCATAGCATGAGGCTGTTCTTCAGAATCAAACTGAATTTTATGTATTGCATTCACTTTGGAACAAATTCCTCTCTAATTTATATTGATGGAAAGCTGTAGTAACCAGCAGAAGTAGAGGCTTTGCCATCTAGATAGAAAAAAATTTGGGCTAAGAGAGAAGCATATTAAGCTCTAATTCTTCTGTGAATGTGATGAACAAGGCTGCATTAGTGTTGCTGGATTGTGTTTCTATTGAAAGCAACAGCCAATAATGACATAAAATCCATGTAAATGATCAGAATGTATCTTAGGACCATCCCAAGAAATCTTCATCTTGTTAACTTTTTAAAATTGTTCATGGTTTTCTTCTCTTTAAAGAAATGTCTGCATTCCAAAACAGAGAGCAAAGACATTAGAACTGCAAAGCCTCCCAAAACAAAATTTGTCCTGCATGTACATTTTAAGAAATCTGACTATCTTTAGGTTCTTGTGTTCTATTGAACATAGAGCAAAAAAGTTACTATGCTCAAAACAAGCCTCCTTGTGTAAAAGGCAAATATCTATCATGGAGGAGGAAATAACACTTCCCTCTGATCCTTGGGAAGCCCTGCATTATATTCCTTATATACTTTGATACTTATTTTTATCTCTTGATAAAAACTCAGGGGCCAATTTCAGTTCTGAAACCAAAAGGTCTTGCAGCCTCAACACTTATCCCAGGGACGAATTTGGTTTCAGACTTTTAAAAGGATCAACTCAACAATATCCTAGTTTTGACATCAAATATGCAATAAAAAGTCCAACATAGAGGTGCAAATTCTCTTTTGAAATCAGTGTATGAGTTCAACTGACTTTGTAATGACAGTAGGAGATGAGAATGAGAAAGGATACATTTAGAAAAAATACATAAAATATAAAATTATATATTGTACTTTGTGAGAATCTACCTTGATATTCCAAGATATTTTTCAAGCACTGGGGATAGAAACAGGATACTAAGAACAGTAGGGCAAATGCTTAGAGAAACACAGAGTTAGAAGAGGAATATACAATCTGAAATTTAAGACAAACAGATCAAATCCAGTTAGGGAAAGGCATGTACTGCTTAATGGAGAAATGTGTTACTTGGATCTTGTAAAGCCAGAACGGGCAAAATATTAGTAAATTGTGCTAGGAAAAAAAATCCTCTGCTGATTGAATTGACCTTCATGTCCTTTGCACAACTTCAAAAAAAGTACCAATATCACATATGAGCAGCCCCAGAAACTGCAGCCTGTGCATGGAGGCTTGTCAGGATTCAGATGTGGGTCGGTGGCAAGGCTGGCTGAGTTGAACCAGCTGCCAGTTCAGGGTGTTGCCAAAATTGCTGGTGTGTTCCAGCTTTGTACTGAGAAATTTGTGCTCTGTTGACTTTTTCTTGCTCCCTGTGTTTGGTAAGAGCTGGGAAGTGCTGCTGGAAGCGGTGTGCTGTGGTTTGGGAGCACCTGCCTGGGCTAGGGAGGGAGGGAGGGAGGGCAGGAGAGGACTTGGCGCTGCGTGTCCCATGTCTGAACATCCATCCCCCTCTTTCATTTTCCACTCTCCCTCCAAACTTGCCCTTCTCTTCCACACTTCATTAAAACCGGTTTGGGGAAATCTTGTGTGCTAAGGGGAGTCTGAAGCAGTGAGGTGGGCAAAGCTGAAGGAGATACCTGCAAGCTGTGCTCCTGACTCATCCTGTCATTAATACCTGGTCACAGAGGTGGCTGCAGGGACACAACAGGTCAGTCCTGTTGGAGCTGGGCTGGATCTCCTCTGCTTTACTCCCTTATGTAGCCACCCCACCAGCTTCAACAGGGATGCCCTTCTGGGGAAGGTAAGTCAGAGAGGCTTAAAAATGTGTGTGCTGTAATGCCATTGTAATGTATTAACTGGTTTATTTTTAGAACAATCTAGCTGCACTGTGCTTTTATCATTGAAACTGTAGATGTAGAGTCTGTCAAGGGAAAGGTTTTTTTTTTCAGTATTTTTGAGGATTGGAGATACTCAATCAGCTCAGGTGTCACAAATATTGCATAAAGAACTTTCAGAAGAGAGAAGATAGGATGAGAGACTGTTGTAGAGGAGTTGCTTACAGAAAGATACTTCCATAATTATGAAAGTTAAAAGCATGATGCTATTAAAAAGCTTAAATAAAAATATTTAACTGGACACTGACTCTTCATATGAATAAGCTGTGCATACATTTAGGCCCCAGCATCAGCCTGACATATAAGCAGAGGGGCTTTTCCTTAAGCATGGGAAGTTTTTTTCCTTAAGTACTTTTTGCAATGCAATCTATTCTTCCCAAACAGAACTATTATAAAAGTATTGAACTTCTGGTTTCTCACTGTATTGTCTTCATCTGACATCCTGACCCATCTCATGCTTTCCTTGCAGCACTTTTCAGAGAGGAACTATCATCTCACGTTGGCATCTTTGGGTGTGACGTAACCCAACAACAACAATCTCCATCCAGTTTTACCACATCATCAATTTTGCTGACACTCCATTGTTCATAAAGCACCAAAATGCAACTCTTGCTTTCAAACTCTTTCCCTGAGTTCAACACGATAATGAATGTGAAGGGTTTGCATGGAGGTGGCAAAACTTTATTTCCTGCCTCCCCCCCAGCTTTTTTTTTCTCCAGGTTCACACCAGATAGGCATTTTTTACAGCCTGAAAGGGGATGTTTTCTTTTGTTAATAGCTTACAATCAGATGAAAGGACTCATCACTCTATTTTAGTGCTCCACCACATGGCGTGTATCTTTTATAAATTACAGGCTGGCGTTGTGTGCACTGGGGGAGAGAAAGGTTGGTTTTCTTGCTGTGAGCCATCCTGCCTAATTGTCGTATGCAAATAAAAGCAATTATAAGGCTTTTAGGGTGAAGGGATGACAGCTGAGTTTGGCAGTTGAGGAGGCCTCACCCACCTTGTTGTCATAGCAACAGGGAGGAAAAGGACAAAATGGTGTGTATACAGTGGAAACATTTATTTTGGTTAAAGAATTAAAAATACATATACCGCTGTTAGCATGCAACATCAATATGTGTAATGAATGGGTTTGTTTAAAACATTAGAGAAATTAAACTGTATTTATTCCTTGGCCCTTTAAATGATCCTTGTCATCTAACTACCATTTACAAACCATCACTTGTGATTTTATCTGCTACTTTTAAAGTTATGAACAGATCATAACAATCCAGTCAATAATTAGGAGATTACAAGTTTCTGTGTTTTAGTGCATCTATTTCAATGTTGCCAGACCTGGAGCTGCATGAAGGAGAGGGACATTCAGTGGTGTGTCCATGAAGGGGAAATAGTGAAAAATAATAACCTATTAGCAGTCCATAAAGTTCAATATAAAATATGTTTGTGCTAAAGTGTTAAACAAGTAGAACAAATAGCGTGCTAGTAGCATACAAAATTAAAACGAGTCACAAATGGATATTTTCTATGGCAATTTATTTCACAATTACTCTTGTGGAAGCTTTCATGAATTAAATATGAGTTCTATCTTGAAATTAGGTGTTATAAGGCTAAATTACAAGAGGCAGCCAGTAATTGAGGTGGCTGAAACACGGGGTCTAGTGAACTAATCTCTTGCCGTGCCACGTGGCTGTCCCCTCGCCAATGGGAAACCTCCCCATGACAAAAACAGAGGCAGCTGAGAAAAATTGATTTCTCATCTGAGCCATATTTGATAGCTTTTGAAATCGAAAATTGAAATTAACTAACCTAAGCCCCATTGTAACAAAAGAGCAAATTAAATATGCAACATGGCTTCCTATTGGCAGCAAGAGGGCCTGCCAAGGTAAATTTGTAAATAGAGTTTAAGATGCAATCCTCCCCCCTCCTCTTTTTCCTTTCTCTCAGTGCAAAAAGTATAAGTCTGCAATAGCTTAATAAATTATTTATTAAAAAAAAAAAAAAAATTCATCAGCTGCAAATGGCCACTGTGGTTAAGGTCTTCCATGGAGAAAATCATTGCATTAGAAGAGCTCATTGAATGAAGCAGAATTAAAATTATCCACAGTCATCGCTGAGCTTGAATAAATAAATTGTACATGAAGAGGCTATGTTTTCTTCTCAAGAAGTTTTATGAATGGAAGTTTACAAAAAAAACCAACCAGAATAACCACCCCAAAACCGGACCAGTCATTTAGACTTTACAGATAGCTAGGGCTCAAATACACATTTTTATTCTTTCTTTTCATTAACCTCAAACAATAATGGCATAATGGCTATTTGAGCTTGGTGGAGTATCCACATGCTTGCCTTTTGTCTTGCTTTTATACATCCTAAGATGTTACAAAGGATTCTGACAGTGAATGCTAATGATTCAAAAGGTGCTTCTGCAGAGCTGTGGATTTATAGTGGGATTCCCTGAAATGAAGGCAGCCAACAAAATCAGTGATGCCATGCTCTAAATACTGTTTTCTGTCCTTTTAAAAGGAGAAGGGGGGGGGATAGAAACAAACACAGCCAAGACATCAGCCCTCAGCATTCCTCTCTTAGAGGGTTTCTGCTTTTCTCTGCCCAGATTTGCATGGGAAAACAAATGATTTCATTCCAATACTTGAGCAGAAGCGTGTATAAAGATACAGAGCCAGATCCCTGTCTGCATAAATCAGGGGAGCTTCTTTAACTTGAGAGGATTTATGCTACTCTATATCATCTGAAGATCTATCTCACAAAATTGTTCCACTTTCCTGCCAAGGCTGTTCAGATCTGAACTGTATAAAATCTAGTGACAACTGTAATGGAGGATATTACACTTAGCCTGTCTGTCATCCCAGGGATCTTGTAAAATCATTTTCTGTTCTAATTTATTACTTTTAGTGTCAATCAGCTGCCGACAAGCTGAGTAACATCATTAGGCATTGAGTTCATCTACTCAGCACTTTTTAAATGCAGTTTAAGTAGTTGTCTCATTAGGTGTAGTAGAACAGAAAGTCAAGGTTCAAGGAGTTTTCCTTTTTGGCAGAGATATTGTTGAAGCCTCTACTATTATCTTTGAAGGAAAAAAACTCCACAAGAAAATAGCTCTTTTTTATTTTTAAGGATTTGGAAAAAAAAAAAAAAAGGCAGCAGCAAAATGCAGTAAAACTCACTGTAGAAACTTCAGTGATGATTTCCCACTGCTTTACTTTGTGTTTACCTCAGATACATGAGTTGAAAGGTGTGAGGATGGAGAGAGTCAGTGATGAATCGGGGATTTTTTTATAATGTGGATCTGGTGGCTTCCAGCCATGAACTAATAAGTGGTTGGGGTTCATCTCCTTACTGAGAGCCTGCTATTGCTGTGCTGAGAATACAATGGGTGGAAATAAACCATGCACCAATCCTGTAATAGAAAACATTGATTTCACCAGCCCTGAGTAGAGCATGAGTTTATTTAACACTGTTACACATCACGGTATCTCCACAGCACCGACTGTGGCAAGGTAAGAGTCAAACTGCTGCAAGATCGTTCAGAATAATTTTAAGGACTGTTCTTAAAATAAAATATGAATATCCAAATGCCAAGGCAGACAGCAAAAGCCTCCAGCTTCATCCCCTGCTAGAAAGCTGAAGGTTTGACTGTGGGCTAGAACCCCAAGAGGGGCCTCATGGCTGTCCCTCAGAAGCTCCCTCAGCCACTTCCCAGCAGCAGTCCATGTCAGAAGATAATGTTCCCATGTCAGTCTCATAGCAGTTTCTGCTCCATCTGAATCCAGCTCTTCTGACTGTGTCTGGGTAACAAACAGTTTGTCTTAAAAAGTCCCAAAGCTGCCGAGATGTGGTGATTTGAGGACGGTTAAGAGCGATGCTCCCTTTTGGGAAGTCTCAAACTCATGGGTGTAGCATGAAGCTGAAAACAAGAAATGCAGTGCTGGGCTGGGTGGTTACCATGTGATTTTTCTTTCTGTTACAGGCAGGATGTGGCCATTTTGTCCCTATTTCTTGTATAGTTCTATATTGTTTGATTAGGGAGACAAGGTAATCATCCTTTTGCAATGGAATGGAGTTTACTAAAATTTAAGATGAGCTAATTTCACCTGGAACAAGTGGTTAAACTGGTGAAAGAAGGTCAGGAGAGAACAACTTTTCTAGTGTGAAAGACTACTTAGGATTCTACTATCTTATTTTCTTGCAAGTCAGAGGAAGAAGAGGAAGCTATGTCATGTAGAAAGGGCATAGAGAAAGGATACTGCATATATGCTAAAGGATGCTGGGAATATACTCCTTTGATGGAGTAGTGGAAAGTATTTTATAAGTGGTTTATCATGTTCATGCTGCATTGATTATTTCATCAGGGAAGCTGAGAATTCCATTGTGTCTTTGTGTGGCTATTGTTTTATAAATGAAAATAAATACAAAAGTTTTTTATCAGTCCTATCTAAAACTTTTGGACCACAATCATTTCTAATTAATAATGGTATCAAATGTGTGTGCTATAATGCTTCTGTTAAACAGAAGGAAAGAAGGTAATATGAAACAGCAAATATGTTGAAAAGCATTCCCAGTTCACAGAAAATTATTGTTGGTTTAAAGTCCAGGCTCCCTCCCCTTAAACTGCCTTATATGACATTCTGTACATTTTAGAAGTAGTTACCAAAGCTAGCAGCTTTCATGGTATCCATCCAACAGGATATTGTAGTCAGAGTGCCAGTAATTCTAGGAAGCATCAAAAAAATGTTTTAGAGGATGTTTAGTCAGAAGAAAATCACAGCAGAGGCAAATCTAAACTGTTTGAGCAAAAGGAAAATTTCCTGCCGAACTGTAGAACAAATTCTACAAATAATTGCACCTACTGGACAAGTTAGATAAGGATGCAGTACACATTTTAAAATAGTAATCTTGAGACTGCATGTGTAGCTGTAGAGTGCATACGGGTGCATCTTGCTATAAGTGGCATCTTTGTATTACATGTGAATGGCTTACTTTGAGTTTACCTTTAAAGATAATCCTTTTAAATTTTTTTAAATTTCATTTTATTAGGTCAATCATCAGAATTAGGAGAATGTTAATAATATATGGCCAGAGTTATGCAGTGGAAAGGCATCACTTTCTGCGTACAGGAGTGTAATTCTCTTAATAGGCACAAATCCTATAGGGACCCCAATATTCAGGTTGTAATGTAAACTCCTAAATTAGACTTCAGACTAGAATATATTTAAACAGATTTAATGTGAATAATTTGGTTCATATGTGTACGTCAAGGTGAGCAAATGAGAATGGGGGGAATCTCAATTTTTCAACTCGGTTGTTTCAAATTGAGTCATAGCTTTGTGCTTTATATAGCAACAAGGCCCTGATTAAGCACTTAAGCATGTGCTTAAGGTTAAGCATGTGATTAAGTGCTTTGCTGACCTAGGGCTTAAGTACCCTGTAAAGCACTGGAAAAATGAATAAATCAAATTTAGGTCAAATCCAGCCCTGTGCCACACACCTATGGTAAGAGCAGAGCAGGAGGGAGGAAGCTTTGCGTTCAGAGGCTGCAGGGAGCGGGGCAGGATTACAGCCCT